>NC_056699.1:26521415-26543915 GCF_018831695.1 Puntigrus tetrazona | reverse complement strand
CTTACCATAGACTTCTATTACTTTTATACTGACCAAATGATATTTTCTATCCCTTAATCTGACCCTAAACCTACCCCTTAAAGAAAACCTGTTTGCATTCTTACACTTTGAGATAAACATCATTTAATATTTGTAATAATTCTTTCCTCGCGGGAACCACAGGTCGGTCCCCACAATGTCAAATATTTCAGATTTTACTTTCCTTGTTGGATAGGGGACATTTGGCCCCTCGGTGTAGCATAAACAAGCACACACACACACACACACACACACAAAACTCTAATCCTATTTCCCTTACACACAAACACACAATATCTCTCACACACACACTCTCCCTCTCACACACACTCAAACTCTCACAAACTTTCACACACACACACACTATCTCTCTCTCTCTTTCACACACTCAAACACACTCGCTCACACACACACACACACAATCTCTCTCTCACACACACACACACACACATACACACTCTGTCTCTTTCTCTCTCACACACACTCACACACACTCTCTCTCTCTCTCTCTCTCTCTCTCACTCACACACTCGCTCACACACACACACACACACAATCTCTCTCTCTCACACACACACACTCTCTCTCTCACTCACACACTCCTCACACACACACACACATCTCTCTCTCTCACTCACACACACTCTCTCTCTCTCTCACACACACACACTCTGTCTCTTTCTCTCTCACACACACTCACACTCGCTCTCTCTCTCACACACTCACACACACACACACTCTCTCTCTCTCTCTCTCTCACACACACATCACTGCAGCGGTGTGGTAACTGAAAGGCTGTTTCTCTGTTGTTGATGACGGTCAGGTGTCTGTGGAGCAGCTTCCTCCTCAGGTGGACCAAGAGTCTCTAGAGATCGATGACTTCCTGGATAACTCACTGACAGGAAGCTCTTTTTTGATGCTGAATGGCGTTCCTGGAGAGGTAAGTTTAAATACTGGTAGAGAAGTACTTAAACCACTACTAACTAACGAACCAAAACTATGAATGTATATATACATGGATGTATTTATCTTTTTGTTTGTTCAGTTTTGTGTATTTGTTATTTGGTAAGTAGTCTTATATAGTTCTTTCATGAATTAATTAGTATTTATTTAGTACAGCTTCTTTGCATTTCTATCCTGCGTTTGTTTTTGTTCAATCTAGTTCTTTATTAAACCCTATCACTTTGGTTGCTATGAATATTGATAGTTTGGACAAAAGTGTTAGCTGAAGCATGTGTACATTTACATTACATTTCTTTAGACTCGCATTCTAGTAAATGATTCAGCTTTGGTTTGTGAATTAGCATTAATTAAAAGCGCATAATTAGTTCAATAATGTATAAATACTTTACAATCCAATAATGCATGACCCCGAGCACCGCTGAACCTCCGAGGTTAAAACACACTTTCTGTTCTATCTGTTATTCAAAGAATACAATATATGTATATAGATTTTTTTCAGACAGAGACCCAGATGTGTTTCTCTCATACCTTTCACGTTCTCCAAATTGAAGCACGTAACCATAAAGGCAGCGAGAAACCTCATATCATATCATTATGTTTTATCAGCCATTGCTGATATTTTTCCGTTTCTCTGCGGTGCGGTCGGAGGACGAGCCAAATTAAACGCTTTGAAAATGAATGTCTGAGTCTTGAAAGGTGCTTTTGTCGTCTTCGTAACATTTGAATGCGCTGCAGTCGAGTCTGTCGCGGCGTCGCCGGATGTCACGCTTCCAGGCCGTTTTTTTATTAAAATGCAAAGCATGATGAACCGACTGACAGACTAAAGAAGTATGAGGAACAAAACTGAGACGAGAAGCTGCATGTAGGTTCCAGCCGTGAACTGTGATGGGAGCGAAAGTGAAGCATAGCGACATGAGCTGAGATAGAGAGATATATATATATATATATACAGGCAGCAAACAGGTATCCTGAGATGAACTGCGTGTGCTCACTGCTTTCTCTCTCTCTCTCTTTCTTTACAGACATACTCAGAGGAGACCAACATTGACCTGCCTACGCCGTCCACTAAGAGGTAAGCATGAGGTCACCGGAGCGCTAAAGCACAGCTCATTAAGGACAGACCTGCAGGACGCAAAACATCATAAACACAACACACTTAATAATACACATAACAGACACACAGCAAATACACCAATGAATGGGAGAGGGAATAAGAGCCTTGCTGGGCGACGGTGAGCAGATTACTGTCCATACGGTGTTGCTCTTAAATGAAACTATTTGTTTTGGTTAACTCTAATACAGCTGAAGTGAAATCTGATGTGATGTTAGAAGGAAAAAGTCATGAGCTTAAATGGAATGGAAACGTTGGCTTTTCTTCTCATTGAAATGGAATTTAGAGTAATGAACTAAGACTGAAATAAAAAATAAAAATAATAATGAGAAAATAATAAAAAATACTTAACAAATAATTTAAAAAATAAAGCTGCTCCAAAGTATTAATGCATGCTATTATATTATATAAATAATATAAAAATAACACTGGAGTGAATAAATTGGTATTGAGGAGTGTATGTGTTTGTTTTTCTTTATTTTATTGTCATTTTATTTATATTTTGTTATTACTGCATGGTTAAATTAATGCAATAATAGGTATAACGAATAAAGGATTAGTCGTGTAAAAATGAATGAAAACCATTTCACTGAGCGAGTTAGTGAGTGAATGACTGAATGAATGAATGATTCAAAAAGTGTGTGTGAGTGAATCAAGTCAGAAAATGACTGAACGAGTGATTATGAAGGAATCCGACTCAGTAAGTTGGTGAGTGAGTGACTGAGTAAGTGAGTGATTCGGAAAGTGAATGTAAGTGAATCAGAGAGTCAGTGAATGACTGAACGAGTGAATCTGAATGATTGAGTTATACTGTATTAAATGAATGAGTGAGTGAGTACATTAATAAACGAATGAACAACTCACAAAGTGAAAGAATTAAGTGAGTGGATTCGAGAGTCAGTGAATGACTGAACTAATGAGCGTGAATTACACGAGTGAATGAAAGAATGATTCAGAAAGTGAGTGAATATAAAGCATGAGTGAATCAAAGAGCATGAGTGAATCAAACAGATTGAGTTTGACTGATTTAGTGTGAATTAAGTTGTTGAGTAAATGACTGAACAAAGTTAAAAGTGACTCAAATAGTTGATGAATGACTTAATGAGTGAGTATAAATGAATCAGTTTCAGCAGTTGTGAGTGCATGAATGAATGATTCAAACAGTGTAGGAACTGATCGTAAGTGAATCAGTGAACGAGTATAACTGAATCAGAGTCTGAACGATTGAGTCGGCACAAGAGAGAGAGAACAATCTTCTGCTGTAGTCTTCAGAGGTGGAGCATACCTGACTGTGATTGGCCGGATGTGTTGACCGACCCGTCTGTGGAGATGGGGCCGGTGTTCCCGCCTCGGCTCAAGAGAGGTCAGGGCAGCAGACACCTGGGTGTGGACATTCCCTTCAGTCCCGACGAGGACGACACCGTCTACGACAACAGCCACAGGAACAAGTACTTCTCCTCCTCAGGTGACTGTGCATACTTAGCTCTAAAGTACGTACTTAGTGCGTGTGCCAGAAGAGTAGAGCTGGTTGTTGATTGGCCGCTGGTTTTGATTGACAGATGAGGATCTAATCAAGCGTATTCTGGCCGACGGGCAGCTGCTGTCTCAGACGGACAGTGACGTGGGCGATCTGTAAGTCTCTCGTCTGCTCTTCAAGGTGTCTGTAAACTAGGAAATTGCAGGCATAAAGTGAAATATTCAAAAACATGATTACACCGTTTATATATAGTGCGGCATCCCAAATTTGGTAGTTGTTCTTCAGTCATTTTTTTTTGTTTTCGCTGAATCATGCATCGATCAACTTTCAAGTACATGAAGTCCTAATTAAAAAGTCACATTTTATAGCATGTACATTATTAAAAAACGTTTTTATGTTTTTGAAAAGCCTCTTACGGCTGCATTTTCTGATTAAAACTACAGTAAAACCAGTTATACTGTTAAATTGTTACAATTTAAATCAGAATCGATTATAAACTCAATTATTAGTTATTATATGTTAAGTTTAGTTCTTTTTTTTGAAATCGAAATCTTTATACGAGTTTAACGTGTCCTCGCTGTTTGTGTTTAGCTCCAGTATATTCGGCGATAAGACAGAGGTGATACTTCTGCAAAAGATGAATGAACCTGTGCCGTGTGGAACATTTAGACGAGACCCTCCCAAAACGGCCTTTACTTCACGCACAGGTACACACACACACACACACACACACACACACTTTTACCTCAGAAAGAGACACAGAGAGCTGAACTCGTGCACGATGTGTGTGTATCTCAGTGGTGACGGATGTGTGTAAGCCCAGGCCGTTTCCTCCCCTGTGCGGATTGGCTGCTCTGTGGGCCAGCTGGGCGGGGCTTATGCTGTCCAGCAGCCTATCAATGTGGCTTGGGCGGAGCTTCAGCGAGGGCGTGGCTCTGATGTGGCTCATCTCCTGTATCGTCAGTTTCCTGTCGTCATTCCTCATTCTCGAACCTCTGAAGGTACATGCACGCGCAGCAGCGGTCTGCGCGGCGAAACATGAGCTCTCCATGGTTTATTTATGGGCTTTTTCAACTTGTTCATCTTCATTGAAGTTGAGTGTGTTTTGTAGTTTTAGTAGTGAACACAGTAAGTTAACACTGTGTAGTAAGTTTCACTTAATAATTTCAGACAAGACGTTTTATTATTAATAAATAATATTTAACAAATTGATTATTATCATTCAAATGAATAACGTATTCATTACATATAGTTAATGAATTAGAATGTATAATTGTTTGTATTTATTATTATAATTTATGTAGTGCTGTCAAACAATTAATTATATATACGTATATACGTGTCCTATTTATATTTATTATGTATATTTAAATAAACACACACAAATACAATAGATTTTTTATATATACACGTTATACATTTATTCATAGTCTAGTTTTTTTTTTTATATTATAAATATATTTAATATATAAACAGCATGTTTTTCTTAAATCTATGCATGCATATGTTTGATTTTATGTATGCATAATAAACATACACTGTACACACACATATAAACTCAAACTTTTATATAATTTATATATATAAATTGCATTTATAAGTGCATTATTATTATTTAATATGCATTTATTGTAATGGTTAAATATAATGTATAGTTACGTTTACTTATCTGTATTAATATTCTTAGCAATAAATAAGAACATTTATCTTTATTTCTGCTCTAAACATTCTCTAACGTGCATATTTTAAACGTCTTGCGTGGATGACACTGTGGACTAAGTGTTGTGCTGCGTGTGTTCAGGTGCTGTTGGAGGGGCTGTATTTCTCTCTGGTGGTGGGTCGTCTGAGAGCCGAGGAGCAGGATGTTCTGGTGGACTGTCCTCGTGTAGAGAGAGTGGTTCAGAGGATCCCTCGAGTGCATCCTCCGCAGGGTTTCGCTCTCTCTCAGGCCCGAGAGGAGGCCCGTAAGGTCCGCCTGCTGCACACCATGCTGAAGGTACAGTTTTCCTAGAAGTCCTTCGTTAGCTTCAGCCCCGGCGTTAGCTCGCTGTGATGTGATGGCCAGGCCGAGGCCGTGGGGCTCTGAATAATGGATGTTTTGTGTGGGATTGACAGGGTTTCCTGCTCTACATGCTGTTCCTGCTGGTGCTTTTACTGCTCAACTACTCGGACTCGGACAAAGACGCCCATCGCCTGCGACTCCACACTCAACTGCAGGAGCACTTCCTCACAGAACGCTTCAGCAACATCAGCAGGTACCGAACAGACACACACGGGACATCCCGCGGCTTTTTATACTGTACAAACCACTGTTATTTTTAGATTTCCAAAAAAAAGTGGGGACACGGGGCAATGTCCTGACAAGTCCCCTTCACCTTGTAATACCTGTGTCTTTATGCAAATTAATGTCCTCTTTTGTCCCAAAAACTCACACACACACACTCAGTTAGCACTCTATCCAGCAACAAACTAATACAGATACTAGTCTAGATATTAAAGATTGTTCTGACTCAAAAAGCCAACAATTTGAAAAGGATGCTAAACAAGTTAAATCTTGACAAACTTCCCTTTTCTGATAAATGTTATGCAGCTTCTAGTTAATTAATATTCTTTCGAAAATTTTGGATAAATCACAATTAATTTTTTGGAATATTATTATTATTTAAATGATATATTTCTTAATTATAAGTGATTATTAATATAATATACAACAGTTAGGTTTTCATCTATGTACAATAGATGAATTAATAGATTATTAAGCTTAAAAAAGAAATTAAAAAAAATTATAAATCTTTTAAAACTTTAAACTTTTTTGTATCTTTTCTATTCCAATAGATTTTAATATAACTTGATATAATTATAATTTAATTATAATTTATCATTACATTTATTCATTATGATTGGTTATTTGTTTATTATAATATCATTACTCTATTAATATTATTGATAATTGCTGTCACTTTTATAAATTATGAATACTGATATTAATAGCAGCAAGTATTGATTTTAGTTTGAGAAAAAATAATTGAAAATATTTAGGTTAATAGTGTTTATTATTTTAAATGAGCTTTTATAAATATTATCAAACATTCATATTAAAATATCAGACTGTATATACTGTATGGTTTTGGTTTTTTTGGTTACATCAGCACAAAAGTTGTTTCAGAGGCAGAAACAAACTAATATTGTTGTTTAGGATATGGTCCTGCACACTTTGACAGTATTTCCAGCTTGTGTTTTTTCTTTTGTTCACCCGTCTGTGCAGTCAGACTCCACGGGGCGGAGTGTGTGTGTGTGTGTGTGTGTGTGTGTGTGTGTGTGTGTGTGTGTGTTGATGTATGAGATCAGACAGAGCGAGGTGAGCTGACAGTATGCTGATGTAGTGTTTTCGACAGGTGGCTGCTGTTTCACACCATGAGCCTCTCTGAGCGTCATACTCTCACACACACACACACACACACACACACACACACACACACTAACTTGTCTGATCCTCCTCCTGCAGACGTGAAGATGTGTGGGCGTGGCTCTCAGACTCCCTGTTACCACGGTTACTGGATGGACCTGACTTGATGGAGAAGACGGGCAGCGTGCTGATTGGTCGAGCCCGGCTCCGACAGCTGAGAGCTCAGCCAGGTGCTCCATCAATAAAACATAGATAAATATATTCAAATCAATTATTAATAGTGTACTATTGACCTTTTTTCACATTTTATCCGTTTAGCCAAAGCAACTTACTGAGAAACATATTCTTTAAGAGTATAACCGATTATGTAAACAGCTAATTAATTAGAGTTTAATTGCAGTATATATATGTTGAGGGATTTCGCAGTCTGACAGGAAGAGGTTAAACCTGCCTGCTTTAAAAAGTTTCAAACGAACATAAGCATTAACATAAATTCAAAAAAGTAATCAAACGTAATCAGGTGAATAGCTACATTACTATAACCTATAACCTGTTACTTTCCAAAGTACCCTTCCCAGCACTGACACTGATTCTTATGACACATTATAATAAGCTTTGCATGCACTAAATCCCATCCATTGTTTATATTTTATATAAAAAGTATAGTATATACACTGGATTTAGCACATTTAACTTTTATTATTGTTGGGAATAATAATATCAAAGGCACCTGTTTCTGAACAAACGCTGGGTGTGAAGAATATAGTTTTTTCAGGAATGCGTTACACACATATATATATATATATAAAGCAGCTCATTTTCTGCTTTTATTACCTTTGTTGGTCGTGTGCTGCTGGACTTGCATACGGCCCTATAAAGAACGTGTGCGTGATTCGATTCCTCTTATTAAGAGGTCAGCGCTCGCAGATGGAGGAAATCTTCTTTCATTTTCCAGAGAACAATGAGATGGACAGAGTGTGTCCAAGCAGCGCCGCTGTCAGACTGAGACTGAGAGCGCTTCATTTAGACACACGTCCACATGAGAATTCACATCTGTGACTAACAAACCTTCGGTGTTGAGGAGTAACTAGTTCCATGTTTCTGAAATACATCGTTTATATGCAACATAAAGGGAACTGCGATCAGGGAGAGGAAAAAAAGAAATGACGTAACTCCCTTTTTTTAATCATTATCTTATTTTTATATTTTCACACATAGATTAGGACACATAATGTATATGCTTTATTTTTAAGATTATCTGCTTTATCTGTCATTGTGTTATAACTATGCAAAGATTTGATTTTTAAAAACAATATAGTTCTGACAGTTCTGACTTTAAATCTGTATTTGCATGACCTAAAAAGTAAAAAGAGCCTGATTTTTTTTCAAACGATGAATGAATTTTGCAGAGGTTAAACCTGCCTGCTTTAAACGTTTCAAAATGATTCAAATTTGTTCGAAATTTTGTAAAGTAATCAAATGTAGTCAGTTACATTAACTTTCCCAGCACTGACACATTCTTAGGAAAGGTTTATGAACTTTGACCCCTATCTTTCTTCCAGAATGCCCCGTCGCCGGCCATTTCCCAGCAGCCTCGTGGTTCGGGTGCGTCCCGGCCGGGTGGGCGGAGTCAGAGTCAGAACTGGTGCAGAACTGGAGCATCAGGACAGCTCCGAGCAGCGGGTGAGAGTCACGTGATGCATCCGCCGTCTCTTTGGCCGGACCCATTGTTTACACGGAAGAGTAAGGTGCATTTTGACCGATTTCATCTACGAGATTAAAGAAGCTTTGTTCTTCTATGACACTGCTTGGAAAACTGGAAGACGAGGGTGAAATAAACCTGGATCGGTCTGCACGGATCTTTAGATGAATTAATCATGACCCAGACTGATCTGGGATCACGGGGTTCTGGTTCAGAGGTTGTGTTTGTTTTCTCCGCACGTCGGTGAGATTCTCATGCAGGTTTGATGTGTGTGCAGCGTGTGGCACTGGGGGCAGGTGTCTGTCTACAGCAGCGCCGGATTTGTGCAGGATCTCAGCAGGACCGTGCAGGACTCCAGAGCTCTGATCAAACAACTCAACACACACCAGTGGCTCGACCCGCTGTGAGTATGAACACACACACACACACACACACTGATGCAGCCAATACATACTAATCAGTCAGTGAGGAGATGCTCGACAAAAGACTGAAGAAAAGTAGAGGAGGAAAAGTTTTATATTGACTATTTATTACATTTGTACCAAACAATATACCTTCTAGGAAATTGATCAGACCAGTTCCCTCAAATATAAACTGTATAAATGTAGATAAATGTATAAAAGAGCAACAGTTGGTTTTCAAAACTAAGCTAAAATATATGATCACTTATCAGTAATGAAATGATTAGCTAATCAAAATAACTTTTTAGCAGATAATTTAATTTATATAATATTTTATACAGTATTAAAATTATTGTCAATTTTTTTTATTAACAATGCATTTATAATAGATTTTAAAATGTAATCTTTTTGTGTATAATTTTTATATTATATTGTTTTAGATTAGATTTTTTCTTTGTTATATATATATATATATATATATATATATTTTTTTTGGTAGTAAATAAAATGTTGCAATCAATCAAACACTTTTTATATGTAAAACATTTTATATTAATGATTTTTTTATTGCATGGCACAAATATTAGACTGTCCTCTGATGTTTCGTGTGTTTGTGTTCAGGACCAGAGCTATGTTCGTGGAGTTTCCCCTCTATAACATCAACACCGATCTGTTAGCCGTCTTCACCTTCCTGCTGGAGTTTCCAGTATCTGAGCGTGCTCAGTTGAGTCTGGACCTCAAAACCTGCAGCCTCCACACGCTCAGGCACGGCATGGACCTGCCGCTGTTCCTCACGGTAATCATAAAACGCTGATCCTATTATTTCAGTGATTTTTTGCCGTGTTAACAAAGGTTCATTAAGTCCCGTTTCTCTCACAGCTCCTCCTGCTGGTCTTCGTGATCTATTTCTCTGTACGTGAGGGTGTGGTTGTTTGGAAACAAGGGCGTGGTTATTTCCTGCGCTTGTGGAATGTAGCAAGTGTTTGCAGTCTGCTGTTGGCGATTTGCGTCGTCTCGCTGCATCTGAGCCGCTCTGTACTGTCCGCCCACCAGTGGGGCTCATTTCTACAACAACGGGACACATTTACGGACTTCTTTCCTTTGGCTCAACAGAACCAGGTTCTAACCCAGCTCAGCGCGACTCTGCTCTTCCTACTGGTCCTCAAGGTGAGCAAATGGGAATCAAACCCATATATTCGGCATTGTTAAAAATATGCTCTTTAAATTGGAGCTGCAGAATGCCATAAATATGCAATAGTGTGAGATGGTGTACTAGATGAAGTTCAGAACTTATAACTAGAAGAATGAACCATTGTGCCCCTGAGCAAGGCACTTAACCTCAGGGTATTCCAGCGGGATTGTCCTGCTAATTAGATTATTCGAGACAGCTAAATGAGTGCTACTTTATACAGATGCACATCTGCAAAGTTATAAATTCCCACTTCAAGTTTCCTGTCTCCTGTACACATCAGGTCAAACATGAAAAAATATTTAAATTGTTCTGCATATAATTAGCTAGCAGTCCAGTCTAAATTCAGAATACTGGAGAGAATTATCTCTAATGCCCCCTTCTACTCAGACTCGATGCTCATGCGGGTTGCCAGATTGAGCACACGGAAGAATGCGTGCAATTGACAATGGAAGGTGATGAGCCTGATGAATTAATCTTTGTTTCAATATGCTCATGCTCGAAGAGATTTTCAGATGTATGCTGAGGCTTTTTACGTTCTATATCAATTCTGGATGCAACACAATTCTCCCTGGAATCAATTCATAAACAAAGAGTTTAGTTTTTAACAGCAGATGGCAATTTGATCTAGTTTTTCACTGCGCACTCATGAAGAGTGCTTGTGCATTCGTCATGAAATTAAACTGGCTCAGAATACATGAAAACATTAATGTAAACACAACCCACTGTAAACTTTATGAATGATTATTTTAGGTTCAGGTGTGTGCTTTTTGGGGGTTTTGTTTTTCACTTTTTGTGCCTTTAATTTGACAGGACAGTGTAGTATAGACAGGAAATCTTTTGGGTGAAAAGAGAGGGATGCAGGCTCGGGCAAAGGACTGTAAGCTTTAATTCGTACTCGGGTCCCCGTAAGAGCAGTTGTGCTGTATGTCAGCACACTACTGTGAGGCTATTGGCACCAACAGAACGAATGTTTCTAAAGCATGCAAGCTCAGAATTGAATCAGGAGAGAATCGCAATGCATTTCGAAAATCTCAGAATCTATATAATTTCTTGATTCACAACGCATTGAATTATTTTCTCAGCCCTAGTATTTTTATATTTTTGTACAATCAAAAAAATGTTAAATAATTCTGCAGCAATTAATAGTATGAAAATACAAACTGGTAAGGAGGCACTATCACACATAATTGTTCTCTTTTTAGGCATCACACCAGCTGCGTTTCATGAGAGAATGGGGGGTTTTCGGCAGAACACTAAGGAGATCTTTCTGGGAGCTGCTGACAGTTGCAGTCACTCTACTTGTGTTCCTGTTGGCATACTCACACACCGGACACCTGGTTAGTACACATCCATACACACAGTGATGCACACCATCTGCAAAAATGATTTAAACCACATGGACTCATGGTTGCTTGGTAAACACAAACCTGTCAGTGTTTTTTTTTTCTCAGAAAAATGAATAATAGATTTAGTCATGATTTTCCGGAGACCTACACTCATCTACAAATTTCCTACTAATGCAGAGGAAACGAGTATAATTAAAGACAGATATAGATACATAAAGGACATGAGTTCATAAAAATGTCACCTCTCCTTGACGTCAGCCTATGATTTATCTGAATCTGAATGTTTGTGTCTTTTAACTACGTACATAACTAAGTGTATGAGGACCTTGGTTCTGCCTCAATTACAAATTTCCTACATAGGGAAGAAAAAAGTTATGCTGAATTAATGTGTATTACCTAGCATGAACTGGTGTCAGATAATGTGACTTGTTAAGGAGAGTTGTGCTTTTTCATTTTTAAAGCAGATGCAAAATCCCATAGACCAGAATATTCTAGTATTTGGGGGAGGGCTTGTTTGAGTTGACCATCATTTTAACAACCACATAACAGTGCCCTAGCAACTTCTTAACAATACACTGGAAAACATATTGTGAGTCCAGTGCCTGTACCTGTGTACTCATTTGCATATTTGAATTTGGATTTGAACACACCAAACGTCCTTCCTCCTGAATGATTAGCATAAAATTCCTAGAAATTCTAGGCTGTTTACATAAAGAAAGTGCAAAAAAACATTGAATTGAAGCAGGTGCAGAAGGCCGTTAAATTATCTCCCTCACTCAACTAGAATATTTAATGGGTCAATTATGAGCCATTAGTGAACATTTTATATCTCTTAAAAGCAGTCTGTTCTGATAACTTCATATTTATTTTAGAACAGTATTTATGAAAAAACGTTAGCAAAATGTTAAGACAAGTGCTATGTTTTTCCCTCCCTCTAGCTTTTCCACTCTGTCATGGAAGGCTACGGAACTGTTGGCTCTACTTGCCTGAAGTTAATTGGCTCTAATGGGCGTGGACTGTTGTCATGGCGACCAGACAGTGGCTCCTCCCCATGTTCTGCTTTGTGTTTCATCTTCTACATTAGCTTCACTCTCCTCCGACTTGTTTTGCTGTGGCTTTTGATCTCGGCGTTGCTAAGGAATTATCGTCGGGCAAGGGCAGAACTTTACCGTCCAGCCGTTGACCTGCAGGACTATGAAATGGTAGAGTTGTTTCTGCGACGCCTCAAAATGTGGATGGGGCTAAGCCGTGCTAAAGAGGTCTGTGTACTGTACTTCTATAATACCCAAGATTCGCTGCCCTTTTATTTAATGCACCTTAACACAGTCTTAATGCATGTATCTGATAAATTTATGAACTCTGTGTATAGATAATTCTAGCTGAAGCACTTTTTATTCACTGTTTTTTCCTTCAACTTGAATCACTCAATCTTCTAATCCCATTTTCCCTTCTATAGATTGGTAGTACCTTAATACATGATTTTAACCCAAAGCAATTTATAGAGCACAAAAAAAGATTGTGGTTAAACCTTAGACTGAGTAAATGGTTCCTGTTCTAACACTGAAAAGAATGAGCTGTTACCATTGGGCCCCTTACCCCAGGTTGCTCCCAGTGATTTCCTTTATCCAAAGCAATTTACCGAATACTTTTATAAATTACTACTTGCTTCAATACTCTGATATGTTGAGTTGCCGGTCCTCCAGATTAAACCATCAATACCTTTGCCCTTCAAATTACCGCCACCTTCTCTTGACCCATTATCCCTTTCTTCCTTGACAGTTCCGTCACAAGGTGCGGTTTGAGGGTATGGAGCTCCCCCCTTCACGTTCCTCTTCAACTAGTGACTGCAAGTCCTTGTGTCTTCCTCCTCTGGACACTCCTGAGGCTCCCCCAACTCCCGACAGTGTTGACGGAGGATCTGAGGCCTCCTGGCGTCCCACATCCAGCAGCCCTTGCAGTTTGGCTGAAGCGCCAGGTCTGGGACTAGGCCTCACCTTAGGTCTCGGGGTGATAGTTGGAGGCCAAGGCTGGAAAGAGAGAGCTGAGATGGAGGCAACACTCCGCAGAATCCTCCCAGCCTTCGATGCTTTGCTTCTGCAACTGGACCGGGTAACCCATGCCACAGAGGAACTTTATCGAACAGAGTGCCACATAGAGAGACTGCTGAGGAAGAGTAGAGGACGGGGCAGAGGGGTACGCCACCAGAGAAGTCTGGACTCTGCAGGACAGAAGAAACATAGGTACAAGGGGACAGACAGGAGTACACAGGTTTCAGAGAGTAGCTTATCTCCACCTAGAACTGTAATAAGTGCACCTGCATCTGAGAGAAATCCTCACAAGAAAGATCGAAGGTCAAGGAAATCAGAGAAGTTATCACAAATCACAAGTGCTCTTCCCACAAGCCTCAATAAGGTGGACTTGAGTCCCCACAGGAAAGATAGTCTTCAAGAGACTCAAGAAACTCCTAGTACCGTAGTTGCAGATGTTGACAAGACTGAGAAAGACCCTCCTAATGTGGACAAAGCAAGTCCACCTAAGGAGGACAGTAGTCAACCTAGAGGCCAAAAGGCTGACAAGTATTCTCATAAAATTAAAGGAACCTCCAACAAAGTGAACCCAAATTTCCAAGGGGAATCTAAGGTTGCTGGCTGTGCCAACAAACCCGCCCCTACCCCTGTACCTACTCCAGTGTCTGCTTCCTCAACTGCTCCTGTTTCTGCCATTACTACCCCTATACCTATCCCTCGCTCCCATGAGTGGATTTCTCCCACCAACAGCGAGAACCTTCCCTCCAGCGTATTCCGGCACCCTGCACACACTACTACAAATCCCACCCGCAAACGCAAGCACAAACCTCCCCCTCTTAAAAATAAGGTGCACCCCAACACGGATAGACCTATCTCAGGACTCCCCAAACCTTGAGATCCCAATGTTCCACCAGTCAGTACACAAGTACAGGCAGGAATTTGGAATTGAGTTGTAAGGCTTCGGAACTCAAGTAATGTTGAAGCTCAAGGGTTACAGTTTTTCGTGAAGAAAGAAGGACCTGGTGACAGCAGGTTTTGTAACCAGGCCCTCAAGAAGAGTTGCTCAAAGCCAAATACTACACCATAGTCTCAAGTTCCAACCTACCAGTCTTTTGATTTATAATGCCTTACTCAAGATGGAAACTGGGTGCAGGTCACCGTGGTTTCTACAATCCTCAAAAAGTTCCAGCTGATGCAAGTTGCCCTTTTCTTTCCCCACTTGCAGTGACCTCAAGTTCAGCCTCTCGACCCTGGTGGTCAATTGGGCTAAACCCGACAAGAGCACACCTTGTGCTGTCGTAACAACAAAACAGACTCTTGAAAGAGACAATGAAGGACTACAACAGAACGCCTGTTGATGCAGGATGGCTAAAGCTTGATGGTATTTGTTGTACAATGTTTTTAGTTATGTTTGATGAACCTTTTTTTGTGTTGTTAAAGGAAGCTATTATAAGGTCATGGGTATATGTATCGCCCATTGATGCAGAATAGGCACAGCTTATTCAAAAAGGGCTCACACTGACAAACTCGCACACATACAGACACAAAACACACCCAGATTGCAGGTACATATTTGATGCCATTACATAAATATAGAGCTATGCTTTGAGGTACTTATGCATAATTCATGCTTGTTAATATAATGGCATGTTGCAAAACATAAGACACAAAAACATATCAGAAAATATATGAACTTGTACAATTTACCCACCTACACTTATACACTCACACTAACATACTTCTGAAAAGGCCATCAGGGTGCTAAACAACTAGTAATCCTCAGGATTTCAAATATATTTCTCTGACATAATTGCATGTCAGCTCCATTCAGAGGTTTCTCAGAGCAAAACGGACCAGAGGGAGGGAGAGAGAGAGAGAAGATGAAATTAGAAGGAAAACTGAGAGAAGGGGAAGCACGTCAGAGTGTGTGAATTTAAAGGGAGACCCAAAATTTGGGATAACGTAATAGCAGGACAAGAAAGGTTAGATGAAGTAAGGAAAAAATTCAGACAGATTTAAGACAAAGGTACGTTCCTCATTCAAGCACAACTCCCAGAATTCTCTGTATGGGGGATTTGTTATTCCAGCAGGTAAACGCGATGTTCCATAAAGCATTACTATTGTTATTAAGTAGTTATTAAGTAGTTTGTTAATGAATGAAAAACCAGCTTTTGATAAATGGAAGTATGTTTGTTGCTGCCTTCTATGTTTTGAATCTAATTTAAAGAGCACTTTGTATTGAAGTTATAATATGAATGATTGCGATGGCATCGGTGTGATTTAATTTGAATGTGTTATGGAAAATGTTTTGCAGAAATAATAAAATAAGCTTGGTACGAACATAAGAGATAGTTACAACAGCATTACTCGTCGTATAATTTTGCCAAAGCTTGCTACTCAAGTAACAAGACATTAACTTAAGTTTCTTTTGAACTTAGCACTTTATTGTAATGTCAAGCTTTAGTGCTTCGCCATATTTAAACTAGTATGTACTATTTCTTCACATACTTTCCAGAACTATTCTCTTTGAGTATTATACACAAGCTGCGTCAGGATATTAATTACCGTTAGTGTTCATGTATTTGTTTCTACAATGTGTTGATTTAATGTCTCTTGTGAAGTACTAAATTGTTGTTTACCGTGATGATGCTCAGGGACCCTCTTTTTAAAAACCCAAACCAGGATTTTTTTTATTTTTTTTTTTAGATTGTCGTTTTCGGCTTTAATCGATACACGTATTAAAGTCTCATGTATTGAAATGAGAGTAGTTGAGAATGATTTGATGATTAGCATATGCTTAAGCACTCGAAAATATTCACTACGGGGAGTTTTGATTCCGTCAAAGGTCACTTCCACTACAGTAACGTTCTCATTCAGGCCATTCCAGATCAGGTTTAGAAAGGTCATGTTTGTGTGTACATATTGGTGTGCCCTGATGTAAATATCGTATTCGAGTTTGATCGCCTTTGCCTTAACCGCACCGAGCAGAAATGTCAGTACACAAAACGGATCGCAGGATGCTCGGCCGCATATATCTCCCCGGCACTAGCCAAAGGAAAAAAAATGAGACCCAAGAAGATACGAAAGCATTGCTATTTCCAGACGGAACTACATTCAGCACAAACGGCCATTTTAAACCATGATGGCTTTTTAGTAGTTCTTTACATGATAGTACCGCCACTAAAATATTTCAGTGCCAAAACATACCTGCATGCGATATTGTAAAGTCTTGATTGTTTTTCTATTAAATGCTGAAGGTAACGTGTTGATTTGCAGGTTTGACATCTCGTGTTGTATTGTGCTGTTGTACTTGTAACGTTGTAGCACTTCGCTTTACATGCTTTTGCACTTGACAAAGTCAAATAAAGAGTCTGACAGCTGAGCGTCTGTGGTTCCTCGTCATAACTCTTCTCCACACATTAATGTTTCACGTTAGACTTCTGATGTTTAAAGTAACGGACAGTGTTGAGTGTAATGCGCGATTAATTAATTACGGTAATTTACTTTTACCTTGAAAAGGCAAAATAAGGGATTGCTCTTAATTTGTGTTACTTCTGATGTAAATGCAGAGCAATTATCTATAAACAATAGTGGGTTTAATAGGAGAGATCAGGATTGAATGCTAAATTGTGTTTTTAGATTTAGATTTTACCACATTAACGAAAGACAAAAGCAGAGTCTGAACAACAGCCGTCTTTGCACGTTTCAGTGTTTTATTTGGTAGCGAAGCGCACGCATGCACACCGTTCTGACGCGGTTCGCCGTACTAGCCGTCGTTCTGACAATCCCTCGTTCTATTAGAAACTCGTTAGATAAGCGTTAACCATCGCACACGAAAAAAGAAAAAAAAAAAAACAACGGGAACCAAGCAAAACGGCTGGACGGTTACTATCATAGACCACTTCCACGTATTCAGAGAAAACAAGGGAAGGTGCGTTTGAACACAGGTTGTCCCTAGAGAAAGAGACGGGCGGAGACAGGAAAGCGTGTTAACCGTGTGCGCGGGCTATCGAGTCGTACGGCTACAAAAGACCGCCTGCTGATAATGCCAGTGCGTGCTTTTCGATCCATCTTCCAGCAGGAGCAGCGCTTTGTGGGATTCATTGGTGCAGTCACAGCGTTGAGCTAAGCTCTTACTTCCCGTTTTAAAGGTGATCAAATCTTACTAACACCGAGCCTCGCCGCCCTCCGCCGTCAGGACTGGATCGGTTCGCCTGGACTGATGGGAATGCAGCGTCGCTCGGTCTCAGTTAAAAAGAAACGTCGCTGGTCTCTGGCTAGACGGAGTCTGTGAAGTCGTCGACGGTGGACACCAGCCTCTTCCTCTGGCCGACGTCCGGGTTCGAAGCAGAGCCCGAGGGCTGGTGGGCGGGTTTGTTCTGCATGGGGGCGTGGCTTTGGGTCAGAGAGATACCCTGAGTGGGGCGAGACTGAATCTCTTCCTGAGCCTGTCCATAAAGAAAACATCCTCCATGTAATATATATATATATATATATATATATATATATATATATATATATATATATATATATTTTAGTATATAGAATTAATAAATTACTAATTTTTGGGTCCCAATTATTAATATAGTAACTAACAATAATTAATAGCATTTTTATTCACCCAAGTATCCTCAAAAAAGCATATTTGAATTATTTCTGAAGGACCATGTGACACTACGTAATTCAGCTTTAAAATTTAAAATTTTGTATTTTTTTTTAAATTAAAAAAAATCAGAAATAATCAAATAACAAATATTTCACAATAATTTGTTTCTGTTTTGATCAAATAATTTCAGCCTTTATGAGCGTTTTAAAAACACACTGATCCCAAGAATGCCCTCGAACGGCAGTATTTTCACAATCTTTACATGTAGAGAGCAATGCAGAGAGCTTTCGTACCCGTGTCCTGATCCTCTTGATGTGTCTCAACCTCGCCAGCCATTTTGAAGCGTAGGCGTCCGACGGGTTCGCTCTGCACTGATGCACCAGCGACGCCATCTACAAGAAAGCAGGCGAAACGCTCGAAAACAAGTTCTAATGCAAAGTGATCGTTCCAGATTGTGCTCGTCATTTCCACCTTAAGAATCGTGAAGCATTTTCCAACGAAACTGAAAACTGTATTGATTTCCCGCATGCTGGAACGGCTACACTTTGATCTCGGATAGCAACGTGCTCCCGGGGTCACACACTAATTCCCAAACTAAACTCCTTCCTTCCCTGACCTGTGCTGCTAACTGGAGTCTCACCAAAACACTCTCCACGTATCACAGCAGGTGGGAAAACAACTAGCCCAGAAGAAAAGACAGCAGCGCTCAAATCTGTACGCCAAACTTTTCTGTTTTACGGAAACTGAATTTTTGTTATCACTATATTCGCACTAAAAAACGCCTCAGATCTTGACAAATAAACAGCCAATAACCCAAAACCACAGACTGGTTACCTTTTTCTCAATGTTAAGTGAATGAATCTCACACAGAGAAAACAGAAACAACTATGGAAGCTTGTTTCCACAATGGATTAAATAAAATATATAAATGAAAAAAGGTAACTGCAACTTTATGCTCGCGTTTAATTCCTGCGTTTTTTCTCTGTCTATAGACTTTTTTTTTATTATTCTGTTGTGGAAAAAAAATGTAGATGTAAACTGAAAAAACTATTTAAAATTACAAGGGAAATTATTTATATTTCTCTGAATTGCAAGAAAAAAACTAAAAAAGTAGTAGAAAAAAGTAGAAAAATAAAATAAATAAAAAAATGATAAAATACTGAAATGCAAAATGTAAACTAAGATTTCTGAGGGAAAAGTCAGAATTGTAGTTTGTAAACTCTGTGTGATATGAACTCACTTCTGGGAGAAACATCCAAATCGTGAGATACAAACCTGCACCACACTCACTTTTTTTATTGTGTCAGAATTAAGCTTCGATGTGGAAAAGAAAATGAGAGAAAAGACACGAAGGGGTCTCACGTTGGCATGAAGAGCCATCTGTCTCACGAGCAGCGGTAGATTCCGGTCAGAAACGATCTTCGCCACACTGGTGTCCACCAAACCCTCCAGATCTGAGAGAAGAGGACGAGTTACAGCGGGACTGAGCACACACACACACACACACACACACACACACACACACACACACACAGACACACACACACACACACACACACACACACACACACACACACACACACACACACACACACAGACACACACACACACACACACACACACAGACACACACACACAGACACACACACACACACACACACACAGACACACACACACACAGACACAGACACAGACACAGACACACACACACACACACACACACACACACACACACACACACACACACACACACACACACACACACACACACACACACACACACACACACACACACACACACACACACACACACACACACACACAGACACACACACACACACACACACACACACACACACACACACACACACACACACACACACACACACACACACACACACACACACACACACACACACACACACACACACACACACACACACACACACACACACACACACACACACACACACACACACACACACACACACACACACACACACACACACACACACTCACACACGCGCACACACACACTCTCACACACACACACACACACAGACACACACACAGACACACACACACACACAGACACAGACACACACACACAGACACACACACTCACACGCACTCTCACACACACACACTCACGCACGCGCACACACAGACACACACTCAGACACACACACAGACACACACTCAGACACACACTCAGACACACACTCAGACACACACTCAGACACACACTCAGACACACACACACACATACACACACAGACACACTCACATACACACACACACACACCTTTCCTGCACTGCAGCGTGACCAGGTTACTCTCGTAGTCCAGAGGTTTTATAAGCACCTCCACGAAGTTGAACTGTCCCTAAACGCAAGAACCAACACAAAATATCATCCTTTACAAATGCTCCTGAGCAAAGGACATCAGAACCTTGGGCCCCTCACACACCTTGATGGTGCCGAGCTTGTACTCCTCTCCGGAGTCGTTGTAAACCACCACCACAAAGTCGTTCCCGATGTGGCGCTTCTTATTGCAGCAGCCCTTGTCGCTCTCGCGGTTCGGCATCAGAGTGGCTATATGGAAGATGGCTGCGGGAACAACACACCTGCGTCAGCTGCAGCTCTTCATGAGGCCTTCCTTAGGAAATGTCTTATTACGTTTAATAAATAGACATAAATAGTGAATAATAACTGCAGCTACTAGTAATAGTAGCAGTAATAAATAACATCTAGTAGTACTTAAAATTACTATTATTATTATTATAAAATATTACAATATATATATATATATATATATATATATATATATATATATATATATATATATATATATATATATATATATACATATATATATATATATATATATATATATATATATATATATATAGTATACATATATATATACACACACATATATATATACATACATACATATACATACATATATATATATATAAATACAAAAAAAAGCGACTAGAGAAAGAAAAACTTAATTCAGTTTGCTAGCATTCAATATTAATAACAACAACTACTTTTGTTAGTAGCAGGGAGAAAGAATATTAAATAATTTAAAAAAAAATTTATGATAAAACACACACACACACACACGATCTCAGTTCATATTCATTTCAACATTCACTAATGCATTATTCTTCTAATTCTTTTATGAAATGATAGCTGCTGTCGTTTTATTACTTGCATGAGCAACGTTAACCGTTTAACACCGTTTCTCAGAGCGACCCCTGACCTTGCATGATGTCATCGTGCCAGCAGTAGGTGAACTCTCCGTCGTCTCCGTACTGATCCAGTCCTCCCAGGAAGATCTGGTCCGGGTCGCAGTCCTTCAGGTGGATGAGCTTTCCCAGGCCCGTGAGGAACTGAGCGTAGCGGTTGGAGCCGTACTCGTTGGACAGGATGGACACCTCGTTACTGGCCTGATAAGAAACAAGAGTCAAGCGTCCAGACGATCTACGGCACGGACACAGAGGAACGGCGCTCTACCTGCCCGACTCCCACAAACACCACGCCGATCTTATGAGTGTCGTACGGAGGCATCTGATCCAGGACCTTAACGGCGCGGTCGATGAGCTGTGAACCAGAGAACACGTCACAGTGACACGAGGCAAGCAGAACGAGACGGGGATCTCTCCTTTAAGTCCTCATTACTATGATAAACATTTCTGAATCATTACGTCTCATCCAGTCATATCCTAACCGGTGATATTTAATATAATACCATTGACATAGCAGTGTGTTTGCCATTTTTAGATTCTAGTTATGTTTTGGTTTTTTTGTTATAGTTATGTCAATAATTCAACAAAAATGTGAAACGTTGGCTGGCAGATTTTTAATTTTTTATTTCAGTTTATGCTCGTTTTATTTTAATTAATGAAAATGTTTTTGTTGTTAAATATTTTTCATTAGCAGCTTTAGCTCTAAATAATAATAAACCTGACCCTATTCATATTTTAAAACAAGAGTCTACATAAATTACCACAAGTACCATCATAATGGATATATTAAATTGTATCAATAAATTACATAATTGCACATTATTCTTAAAAATTATAAAACAAAATATATAATAACTTTTAATATGCTTAGTAGTAATGGGGAGAAAGACTATTAAATAATATGTAAAGAATATTAAATAATACAAAAATAATAATAATAATAATAATAGGTATATGTATAGGTATTTTATTATTATTACTTTTATTTACAATTAA
>NC_056699.1:26513915-26516415 GCF_018831695.1 Puntigrus tetrazona | reverse complement strand
TTATGTATAAATAATTAATAATATTAATATATATATTTTTTGTTTTTTTATAATTATTTATGTATAAAATAATTAATTAATAATATATAATATATAAGCTAGTGTTTAGGCATTAAACTCATGCCTTTATATATTGGCATTATATACAAGGTCATTACATTTTTTTTAAATCAACATTTTTTCTTAATTATTTTAAGCATGCATGTATATTTACATATGCGCATAATAACAGCATGCTTATTATACATCCTTATTTTCATTGCTGCCAAAAACTAACCTTTGGGTTGTGTTATGGAAAAAACAAATAAGGTGGACCAGCCCGGGTGAAAGAAAGTATGCAAAAGTAATGTAACGCAGTACTAAGGAAATGCAGTAACTAAATGCAATTACATACTTTCTATCACAATACTGAAACGCATTACTTTTGCTTCCCCTCAAGCCTGGTGATTACTGAGTGTGTTTCTCTGAAGGTCACTCACTCTGCTCAGTAAGCTGGCTGGCGTAGCGGCGCTCATGAAGATGGGTTCAGACGCTACGGCCTCAAACTCTTCCAGCTCTTTAGACACAGCCGCTCTGCTCCGGCCTCCTTCCTCCAACACGACCGAATCTGTGAGACGACAGCATTAAACACCCCGCAGCATCACATCTGCCGTCAGTCTAGAAAGTCACTCTAACACATGCAGAGCCACCTGAAGATCAAACCTGCACTAACACACACAAGCCGATCGAGCTGAAGCAGATTCAGTACGGGATTTGACACTGAAAGGCTTTACGAAACATGCTTTTAGAGCCCCGGTGAAATGGAAATGTCCGTGTGTTAGCTTTGAGGTCTGTATGCTAGTGCAGGGTCCTACGAGCTGACAAAAGAAACCGAAGCAGACACACAGTTAAAAGTCTCTCTTTCTGAAAAAAACGTCAAAATAATAACCACACGTCTAGCTAAAAACATTTTGCAGCCTTTAAATATTTGTTTTTCAGCTTACTTAAAATTTTCTTTTTTTATTATCCGATTTATTATCTTCCAAAATTCTTTAAATATATAATTATCATATCATGCATTTAATTTGGATGATTTTTTTTATAAACTGAAAGCCCAGAGTAAAGATAAATATCGGTGGTTAATAATATAAGTTGCTATATTAATGCAAATGCATTAGATACATCTACAATTAACTTTTTACCACCATTTAAGAACATTTTAGATACATTTTAAACATAAAATAAATATTAAAACTAAATATTATTAATACATTTGTTCTGTAATTATGTTTTTTTTTTAATTAAGAAAATTAGCCTTATTGAAATATTGATTCACAATTTAGCTAATTATTGCCAAATCATTCAATTCATATACAATTATTTTTAACTGACAGACCTGGTATGACAGCAAATACTGATTTTATTATAAACTGTTCCATTATAAAATATGAGCATAAATTGATGTAAAATTAATAATAATAATTGTATTTTTATTTCGACTGCAAAACGACGTGAAAGCATTTGTACTTAAATTAATTTATTACACTAAAGCAAAAATAAAAATATATAAAAATATAATAAAATAAAATATAATTTTTTTAGCATGTAAAAAAAAAAAAAAAACCCACTATCCTTATGTCCACTATCCACAGCTATATTCTTGGTTTATATAAAAAGACATTTTCAAGCACTTCAGAACGTTTTTTTATCCCCGTCGTCCAGCTCTAAGAGGAATACTTTTAAGAGGCTCAAACTGAAATCACACACAGAGAGGAAAAGACATCACAAGAGAAAGATGCCTTTCATGTCAAATTCACGGACGCAAGAAAAAAAAAGAGCAAAGGGAAGTTAAAAGAGCTCCAGGAAAAGGAGGAGGGAATCGGTCCGTCGTCGGATCTGTGGAGATTGGTTGAGCCGACCGCTGATTAGTTGGTTTGTTCTGGATTGTTGAGTGTTAATGAAGACAGGAAGCTACAGAAACACTCTAGAGCGGCGCGTGTACGTGCTCGACGCCACATACACATATCTACCTGCCCACGATATACTCCTGTGTAACCTGCCGGGCGTCTCGGGGGAGCAGAGAGAGCCCAGAGCGCCCACTGCGGCCACAAACCCAGACAAAACCAACACAGAAAGAGTCAGAGAGAGACGGCCTTCAGAGGACTAACCCTTCCTCTTTTAATGCGTGTCAGAGGAAGGGGAAACGGTCATTAAGAGGAATACAACGAAATTTAGTTTGCGGTGATTCTGCATTCGTATAGTAAGAGTCTGAAAAACAGACTCGAAAAGTGAATAAAGAAATTTAGCAGGCTGCTTATATGAGAAAACAAGAGCTAGAAAATAGAAATATTAAATATTTGATTAATAAAAACAAGGGTTCCGGCAGTTGTGCTTATATAAAAAAAAAATAATAATAATAATAAAAAAATTATAATTATTAAATAATGTTATCTGAAATAATGCTCCCCAAAAAAAAAAGAAAAGAAAGAAAAAGCAAGATCTTGACAGACATTGTTGGCCT
>NC_056699.1:26498915-26508915 GCF_018831695.1 Puntigrus tetrazona | reverse complement strand
GAGGCAGTGCTCAGCGGCCTGTATTCATCACGAACCACAGAGATGAAAACCAAGTATTATTTAAAGCTTTGCACACAGACAGCGAACAAAAGGAAGAAGGTCAAGCAATTATAGCTCTAGCTAAAAGTGTGTATACCGGCCTAAAATGAAAGAAAGAGAAAAAAAGCAGAGACAGCAGCAGCTTTGCTCACATCTTCAATGCATTTTCTCATTTGGCTGACTCTTTATTTCAAAGTGACTGATAAATGAATTAAATTATTATTATTCCTTTAAAGTAAAAGATAGTAAACATGCATTTGGCACACTGATCTTAAAAGAACGGTCAGTGAGATCTATTGGCATAAATTAGAAAAAAAAAGCAAAAAAAAAACAACTTAATAAAAGACATTTGTATTTTTTTAGTACTTCACGCACCATTACATTTTTTATAAATTAGAAATTTTTATTTTTTTAAACATGATGCAAAAGTACATAATTTATTGCTTTAGTTTAAAGTATAGGGCAATTTTCATGAACATTAATAAAAAATGAAAATAAAACATTACTCACAGTTTCAGATTAAAGTAGGCAATTTTAATAATAATTCTATTGTTTTATTTTAAATTACATTAATAAATCTTAAACATCAACTACTGTTTCCGTTAAGTAAGGATACTATAATACTCATTTTATTTAAAAAAAATACTTATAAATCACTATTTTATTGATGTATTTATTATGTGTCAGGACCTGGGAACTTTTCAGTTGTGTGGCTGTCTATGGAGGGTCAGACGGCTCTCAGATTTCATCAAAAATATCTTAATATGTGTTCTGGAGTTGAACGAAGGTCTTAAATCATGTACTCTGCATCATTTTAATTCACTGCATAATGTCTTTCGATCTCATTTTGCTATAGAATAACACTGAGAAAATCTAATCACGAAATCAAAACGGTGAATCGAATCATGAGTCACCTCTTGGGCAGAGCGGAGAAGTTGGAGAAGACGTAGCGTGCCATCATGTCCAAGCAGGTCTCGGTCAGCTCCAGATGGACGGTCTTGAGCGCGTCGTCTGCCTGCATCACCGCGTTCTCGTCAGCCGAGCCCAGGCTGCAGGTGGTGCTGGACGTCTGCATCCTGCACGGGACGGGGTCAGGCGTTACACACAGGCACCGGGTTACAGTCGGTACCGGACAGGTCACGGACTGGTACTAGTCAAAAGATCTCAGCTAGTCCATGTCCTAACCAGAATTATGAACCACTGGCTGATTCAGATTCATTCGATTCCGAGTCATCTGATTCTGACGGTTCACTGTGGGCGGAGCTACACAGTCTTTACAGTTAGTGTCAATATTTTTCCACTCGTCAAAACTGGTTAGGACACAGCGTGCAGCTTGAGATGAGAGTGTGCGAGTGTGTTTGTGGAGATGTTAAGATGCCAGAGTGTCAGCGGGTAATAAATCAGATTCAGATGCCGAGTGAAGCTTGAAGTGGCACTTTCGAAAACACACACCATGCAGTTAAAAACACACACTCCTTTATAAATAGAATTGGAGACACTGAGTTTATCTTTGCTTGAAAGAATAGTTCACCTACCCAGCAAAACTGTTATCTAAAACTATTGAAAGTAGTTTTGGTTTTACTGGAGATATAATCAATATAAATATTAATAAAACCTGAAATATAATAAGTTGAAGTACTAAAACTAGTTTAAGTAATACAATTAACCATGTTAAATCTAAACAGGAACATTAAAAAGACTGTTATAATTAATTAATAATTATTTAATTAATTGATTAAATAATAATATAATTGTAAATATTACACTAAAATTAACATGGAAAAAATTAAGAAAAAGAGAAAATAGCTAATTAAATTTTTTTATAAATAACAAAATTAAAGTAACAGTCACTCTCATTCTAAAACGGCATCAAAAAAAAACAAAAACAAAAAACAAGCTAACATTTTCCAAAAGTAGTCCACATGACTCAATAATTATACTCTTTAGAAAACAACTGACAGAATTTAAAATTATTGAGCAAAGAATTCTTTATCTGTTTTTTTGTTTCTCTTTTAGTGACAAAACTGGGACTGACACACCTTAAGCAGGAGATAAAATGAGAGAGCATGACTGTTTAGTGCATGCACACACACACACACACACACACACACACACACACACACACACACACAGAGCCTGCTAGAAAATTTCAGCTGCCAGCTTGCAATCCGCAAACACACACACACTCACACCTGTGGAGCGTGATCATCCAGGTGATGGCATTAAACTAAGACCGCCATCAGCATCCTGCTCTTCGGTAACCATGGCAACCACATCCCCAGGGAAATCAGCAGAGCCCATATCATCTCCATACACTAAGACGACACACATGCCAACTCGCATGAACACACACACACACACACACACACACACACACACACACACACCACTGCCAACGCCACTGAGCTAAAGCGCTTCTGACCGCGACAACGACACTGCCTACCTGCTGTTCATTACAGACTCGTTATCAGGCAGACATTTCCTGTGTGATACAGTGATTTCCTGTGTTGCCATTGGGCATATGCTTAGTTGAGGCCGGCCCAGCACTTGAAGGAGCCAATCAAGTCAAACGCACATACGGGAAATGGCTAGTACCACTTTGTTTCAAGGGACAATCTTTTACATGGGAGTTTGTGTTAGCAGATGTGAGTAGGTCCCCTCTGGGAGCTGGCTTTCTGTGTACTTGGACTGTTGATTGAAATGAAAAACTGCTGTTTAGTAACTGCTTTCACTGCTTTTTACCCTGTTCAAAGAGTACCCTTCCCACGACTCTGTCAAGCACACTTAGAGAAGGGTGTGAGTTCACTCGGCTACTCACTGCCCTTCTGTAACCACGGCAACCCAATTTCCCAATCTCACTAACCCCACCTTCTCCTCAGCAGTGGCCAGCCATGGGGTCGTACATCAAATCTCTTGATCTGCGCCGCCACTGTATGCCCTGGCTTGTTGACTAAATTCAGTGAAACTGATTGTTGCCAAGATCGAGTTCAAGAATATGGAAAAACTGGGTACACTGCAATGATCTAAATGCCTTTGGGCATCACACTGCCTCATGGTCCCCAAAGCAAATAGTGACTGCCGTCCCTGTGGGGATTATCATTAACTTAATGTCACTACACCAGACCGATACCCAGTGCCATACATTTCTCAGTCCACCTGGTTGGGAAAACTACTTTCTCAAAAGTGGATCTGCATTGAGGATACCATTAGATGCCAGTCTACCATTAGGACATTGCAAAGACTTCTATTAGAATTCTTGCAGATGGCTCAAAAATGCGGCCCAAACTTTTCAACAAATGATGGACTCATTCCAACGAGGCCCAGATTTTTTGTTTGTTTACTTGGATAACATCTTGGCTGCTAGCGTCTCCATGGAAAAACACCTAGTCCATCTGCAATCCTTGTTCATTTGTCTCAGCCAGCATTGCTTAATAATTAACCCTGGCAAGTACCAATTTCGCTTGACTGCAATAGATTCCCATTCCCTGCAAAACAAAATTTTTACCACCGTATCATTGCACAGGCAGCTGAAGTTATGCATCCTTTGTGCAAGTGCCTTAAAGCGAACAAGGAGATCACCTGGTCAGAGGAAATGACTAAATCATTTGAAGATGCTAAACACAAGCAACCATCTCATCTAATTCCTGATGCCCCCATTGCTATCACTACTGATGCCTCAGACTGTGTAAGGTGCTGTACATAAACAGTAACCTTCTTGGAGACTCTTGGAGACTCCCATATAATTATGATTTTTGATTTGAGTCAGATATAAAATAAAATATACAATAAATAGTAATAATATGAAAAGAATTCATCAAACAGACAGCTGATACAGAACCCATGACTGTTATATTGAATCCAACACTTTTGGTTTCAGTCAAAATAAATTAATAAATAAAAATGATGCCATCAAATACACCTTAGCAACCAATCAGAACTAAAAACTACCCAGAACACTCCAAGAATATCAATGCAAATGCATTAAAAACCCATCTAGGATTCCTTGTATTATCATCAACCTCATTACACCTAGAAAAACACGAGCAACCACTCTGAATCATGATGACAATTACAACATCTTCTGTAGGTATGAAAACACCAAACTGGGGTACGCATGAGCATGCAATCAACAAAGGGCCATTTTCATTTCATCTCAACGGGGAACGAGGGATGAATGTGGATGATGAGAGCGTGTGGGCAACAGAGACGAAAGACAGAAGCATCTACTGCAGAGTCAGAGTGACCTGACACAACATCTATCACTAATAAAACCTACATCCTGTCTTTATAACGACTCGCAGGCAATGGATCACTGGTACAAAAACACATCATTTCACTGTTTTCAGCTTCTTTCCTGTCATTTCTAACAGACTAACAGAATGCATAGTCGATATAAAAAGCTGGATGATGAGTAACTTCCAATGTTAAATTCTGAAAAAACAGAGGTGCTAATAATTGACCTAAAACCCCACATATAATAATCTAGAACACAGCCTATCACTTGATGGCTGCTCTGTTAATTCTTCATCATCAGTTAGGAACCTAGGTGTGCTGTTTGACCGCAATCTTTCCTTTGAAAATCATGTTTCTAGCATCTGTAAAACTGCGTTTTTCCATCTTAAAAATATATCTAAATTACGACCTATGCTTTCAACCTCTAATGCAGAAATATTAATTCATGCGTTTATGACCTCAAGGTTAGATTATTGCAATGCTTTATTGGGTAGTTGTTCTGCACGCTTAATAAACAAACTTCAGCTAGTCCAAAACGCAGCAGCCAGAGTCCTTACTAGAACTAGGAAGTATGAAATTAGCTACAACACTGCAGAACAATTACTCCAAGTCCTGCACGTATCAGCATGCTTTATTAGGTATTAAATTCTGCAGCAATAAACAAACTTTAGATTATTGCAGCTAGTAGTTGTTCCAAATAAACGCAGCAGCCAGAGTCCTTACTAGAACTAGGAAGTATGATCAAATCAAACATCGAATAGATTTTAAAATCTTATTAATTACCTATAAAGCCCTGAATGGTTTAGCTCTCAATACTTGATCTTATCACATTATAGTCCTGCACGTCCGCTGCGTTCTCAAAACTCTGGCCATTTGATAATACCTAGAATATCAAAATCAACTGCGTGGTGCAGATCATTTTCCTATCTAGCACCTAAACTCTGGAACAATCTCCTAACTGTGTTCGGGAAGCAGACACACTCTGCCAGTTTAAATCTAGATTAAAGACACATCTTTTTAACTTAGCCTACACATAACACACCAACACACCTTTTATTATTCAAATCCGTTAAAGGATTTTTAGGCTGCATTACTTAGATTTGCTGGAACCGGGAACACTACTCCTAAAATACGATGTACTTGTGACATCGTAAAAGAATGGCATCTACGCTAATATTAGTCCTGTTTCTTTCTCAATCTGTTTTCACAGTTTGTATCCAGACTAGATGGTGGATCAGCACCCAGAGATTATGTTCATCAGAGACCAGAACACCTAGATGCGCCCGTCGACAGATCACCAGATCCTGACACACACACACACACACACGCACACACTAAGTCATTTACACTACCTGACACAGCAGCGCTTAAAAATTGAACTGGAAGTTAAGTGCTGGGCGTCCGGTCAGAGGAGAACTGACCCCAACTGAGTCTGGTTTCTCCCAAGGTTTTTTTTTCCTCCATTCTGTATGCATGGGGTTTTGTTTCCTTGCCGCTGTCGCCTCTGGCTTGCTTGGTTGGGGACACTTAACTTCTAGTGACTATCGTTGAATTGACTACAGAGACCGTCTCTGCATTTAATAAGAAATTGGTCACTTTCGTCATTATACATCCCTGTCATTATACTGTACAGTGCTTTGATGCAACCTGTGTTGTTAAAAGCGCTATATAAATAAAATGATTGATTGATTGATTTCACTACACTATTTAATAGGGAAAAAAATGTTTTTGGTTTTTTTTTTTAATGGAAATAAAGCTTAAATAAAACATTAACATTAATAAAACTGCAACTGAAATATAGTAAGTTGAAGAAGTACTAAAACTAGTTTAATACAATTAAAAGTGATTTTTAAAAATGCAAATCTAAAGAGAAATATATAAAAAAGACTAATTGTTTTCTAATCTCACACTAAAATGAAAATCAGTTTTTAAAAAATATTAAAAAAGGAAATATATATGGGGATATATAGAAGGATATACAGATATACGGATCGAAAAATTGGATCAACATTGCTCTAAGACAAGAATTCATTTTGGTTTGAGGTTTTAAGACAACTTTGATGAAAAGTTTTGATCCACTCCAAATGTTAGCTGGTATATATGAGCTATAGAGGGACGGAGAGTCCTATATATTTTTTAACAAGTGAAAATGACAGACAAACATTTTGGACTTAGTGTGCAATGACCTTTAACTATAATGCAATACAATATGAGTAAATATGGGAAAGCAATAAAGGTAATACACATTACATTTACCACAGACAATTTAACTTTCCCCGGACCACCAGCTGGAAAAGTAAAATTCTGTAATGACTGACGAATGCTGATGATAAAGATGATCCTTCAGCTGCTTCGCTCAAGGGCACAACTGACTTTTTCTCATCGATTATCAATCCAACAATCTGAGCGTCAACCAAATCACTCGAGTGTCCGTCGACAGGGTTAACCAGCAAACACACTCACACACACACACACACACACACACTCAAACAGACAGGAAGTCCCAGTTTGTGTCTTTACATCGGATCATTCAGCAGTTCTTCAGCTGTTTAAAATGCGAGCACGCTGTTTACAATAAATGTTTAGCAACTGTTTTCTGCAAATGCATATAACTTCAAATATTTCAATCAAACCTAGAATGCTACATTTCTCCAGCCGCATGAAGTCTCTGAATCCCGTTTGTCCAGTACAGCTGATCATAACATCAAACCCTTTTTTCATAATTGCGAGATCCTTTTCAAAAGGCACAATTTCCAACATAAACATCTTTTTTTGCCATATCACAGAGAAAACGTTTCACTGTCCGCCAGCTCTTCGCGTGCAGATCAATCATCTCTATTAGCTGAAGTCGAGTGAGTGCTGATGTCTGGAGTTTTTCAATGCAAGTCTACTCTATTGATGCATTAAGCCGAATAGAAAGAGCTATGAATGTGTGGAATGGTGACTGCATTCTTCATTTCAACCCAAATATCTATTACGTGCAGTTTTGCTTGAAATAAGTAAAATAACCTTCCAACAATCTTGTTTTTTTTTGTTACAATTTTTGCATTTAAAACTAAGTGTTTCTCTGAAACAAGAAAAGGGGATCATTTTTACTGGCTACACTTTACTCTGATAGTCCACTTTAAACGTTCTACTAACTACGAGTAACCTGATAACTACATTCGTAACTAAACGTATACAGCCTCAGAGTAGACTCTTAGGGTAGGTTTAGGGTTAGTTGAATAAGCAGACGTATAATTGCAAAGTTTCTAATAGTCAGTGTGTTGTGGATCCACCAAAGCAAAGTGTTAGAAGATATTAAGCACTGTCTACTAATACTGCTAGTTGACATGTAGTTCATGTTACTAACGTCTAAAGTGGACTATAAAAATAAAAGTGTTAACTTTTTACTTGTCTAGAAAATCCTTCTTGATTAAAGAATTTTCAGATATCTTGCCAGGAGACAAAAATATCTAGAAAATACATTTTTTATTTATTTTTTGAACGAAAATGTGATTGAGTTCTGAATTTTTTTTTTAAACCAGAGCCGTGCATTTTCGTTTAACACAGTAAGAGTCAAACTGCTTGCGATTAAGATCAAGTTCGGCATTATTAACTCGCTTTTATTTCACCAAAAATGCCATTAAATCCTAACAAGCAACCCTGAAATTACCCAAACAAAAAACCCTTGGCACAGGAACACTTCAGGCAATTAGTGAACTGATGGCGGGGTAATTTGCAGACATGCTAGATAATAAAACAAATATGCTGTATGAAGTCCCTGTGCTTGGAAATAGCGGGCGCTCTATTCATTAACATCCTGTAACTTGGAGGCACTGAACTGATTAATAGGTTTTATGGTAATTAGATGCACCGGGTTAATAAAACAGACGTTTGAGGGCAAATATTACTGGAAATGTCTTCCTCTGCCAGGATGCAGCTGTAAATCTCATCTGATGCTAGGCTGCTATCTGCTGGTTATCTGTGACACTGCGGTTTGTTCAAACTTAAAGGAACAGCTGACCCAATGACAAACTCGGTCATTGTTTACTCACCCTCGAGTATTTCCAAATACGTGGTGACCCAAAAACACTTTCTTCAAAACACGTTTGGCTCGAGGGTGAGCAAATGATGACAGAATTTCAATTTTTGGTTAAACTATCCCTTTAAGACTTCATGTTTATGGGATCACATGGGTTTGAAATGACATCAGGTGAGTTCAAGCTCTGAAACAATGCTAATAATGCTTTACATTGGATAGAAAGCGAACAGCATTTGAAGGAGGCCTCAGTGAAACATTTTGAGCGTGATAGCAGCATATTTTTACGCGACTTTTGGTTCATGATTCAAAATGCAGTATGATGAAACATGGATGGATACTGTACCTGGATCACATGTAAAGAGTGAGTGAATATGATGGTAATAAGGCTCGGACGGGCTGCAGGCTGAGCTAGTGGAGCGCCCCCTTGTGTTTGGGAGCTCAATTACTTACAATTCAACATACAGCAAAAACAGGAACTAGACGGTCGAATGTGTAAACGCATACTTTCAATTGCACATGCTTCCTGTGTGCGGTAGGGAGCCCCTAAAGGGACATGGAGATGGAAAAAACGGGACGGGACTATATTACATTTAAAAGCATTTGCATGTGCTTTTCTTTCTTCAGAGGAACACAATTGTTTCATTGACATAAATGAAAAGTCTCTCTGGGGAACATTTGCGAGGGAAAGTCGTGTGTGTGAATGCAGCGTTTCTCTCACAGAGGTTTTGTGTTCGCCCAAGAAAATATTTTTCCTCCCACCTCACCATGTTTTTAAAGATTGCTCAATTTTTCTTGATTTTCTTGAGATGTGCACAAAGTTTCTTGGGGGAACACAAAAGCTGCACAGGCGAATGCAAAGGCAAACATTTTTCTTCTCGTCTCTTCTTGTTTCAATCACCATGTCCCTTTAGGGGCTCCGTAGTAATTTGCTCACGGAAAATGTAAAAAAAAAAACACCATCACAAACAGCACAATAAGCGTAATAAAAGCAAACACAAAACGGGGGTTAGGCTGAAATCAAAACAGATGCTCGCGAGCCTCAGCGCATGCAGTCAACGTCGCAGTCAACGAAACGAAAGAAAATGACAAAACCCTCCTCCAGCATGCACCCTTTCCTGCCCAATCAGAATTAGCCCAAACCAGACGTCCACGCCCACCCCGCCATCGCCAAGACAACGCCCGGCCCCCGAATGCCCAAGCCCCACCCACTGTCCCTGCATACAGAAAAGGAAAAGCAGGGATATCAATCGGTTTGTTGAGTTCTGAGGTGACCAAAAATGCTCTACCTGCGCACCGCATGCTCGGACACACTGATGCTTCGGGAGCGGAAGGCGTCCATGGCCGACAGATCTTTCAGGTCTTTAACGGGAGAGTTTGCGCTGGGGCCTTGCTTCGCCACTTTGGTCGTCCGCAAACTGCCCCGAGGGCAAACGAGGTCAGGTGTGCGTCAGCATAACGTCGTGACCAGGGAGGGTCGCGGGGAATTTGGGGCATTTTAACCACGTCGGCATGGGTGGATGGGGGAGTGCGATTGGTTGTGGAGTGTCACGAAAGGGGCCAGCGACCAATCACAGGTGACGGATCCGAGGTGGCGGCACCCCCCCAAAACCACGCCCACCACGCATGGCCCAATCAGAGGAGGGGGGAGGGGTCAAATAAGGAAGTGAAAGGAAAACAAAGTAACTTGGTCAGCGGTGCACACTG
>NC_056699.1:26478915-26486415 GCF_018831695.1 Puntigrus tetrazona | reverse complement strand
GATTCACAGAACTCCTTCACGTTAACCGTTCGGCACAGAGTGATGATGAACACCGTCAGAGAGTCGGAGGGCAGGCAGTTATAACACACCACAGCGTCTAACACCTGCAGCGCAACCTACACACACACACACACAAACACACACAAACACACACACACACACACACACACACACACACACACACACACACACACACACACACACACACAGACACACACACAGACACACACACACAGACACAGACACACACACACACACACACACACACACACACACACACACACACACACACACACACACACACACACAGAAACACACAGAAACACACACACAACACACAAACACACAAACACACAAACACACAAACACACACACACACACAAACACACACAAACACACACACACACAGGGAAACAGATTCAGCTATCACAGCTACAGTGTTGATTCTGCAAGACTAAGCCAAACTTTACTTCTTTTTTTTCCCCTCTTTTTTTTTTACCTCGATATCTGTGGAGGAAGTCGTCCGGTTACACAGAAGGCAGACATTCCTGAGAGAAACAAAGTAGTGATGTTAGAGCATGCGAAAACTCTCTTATATGTGTTTTTATTTTAACATTTTAGCGAAATCAAACTATATACAAATACATTTACACGTAGAGATATTTACCCCAGCTTTCAAAAACTTTCAAAAAGATTTTGTATTAATTTGTTTTTAAATACTTTGTTAATTATTATTGCACATTATTGCATATTATTCTACTTCAAAATATTTTTAAAATGCACTTTATTCTGGTGATCAAAGCTAATTTTCAGCATCATTACTTCAGTCTTCGGTGTCACATAAAATGATTTTAATAGGCTGATTTGATTTGAATCAGCATTTATTTGAGACGGAAATCTTTTGTAACATTATAAATGTCTTTACCGTCTTGTTTGGCAATGTGAAATGCGAGTGTGTTTTCTTACTGGACCATGATGGAGACGTTCTCATCCAGGTAGCAGGAGTTGAATTTGACCAAGTTCACGAGGACATGCAGGAAATCTGATGACAGGCCGATGTCCATCCACAGCAGAACAAACCGAGCTTGAGAGAGAAAACGCACGCGAACAAATATCACAATATGATTCTACACAAAAAAAACAGCAGCTCAGACTTCTGTTAAACATCTTCTTGGAGAACCAAACAGTTGCCGGTAGCCATTGACTTCAATAGCATTTTTTCCAAAGACAACCGTTCCTTTTTTTTTATGTGCACTGTCACTTTAAGAACGCAATAATGCATCCAAGCGTGTGTGAACCGTACCGATCTCCTCCTCCAGGTAGGTGATGTCCTTCCCGTTCTCCGTGAGGGCCTTGAACACCTCCAGTCTCTCGGCCAGATCTTCGTTAGAGGGCTGATAGTCCAAGATGATCTTGAAGAAGTACGCTCTGAGCGGCCCCAAGCACTCGCCCTGCACAAGAAGATCACGAGGAACACATGAGCGCTGTTCACCTTGCACACTGTGATTCGTAGTCAACAATCTGCACCTGTCCCTGTATGATGGCCCTCAGCAGCACCAGTACAGCGTGATGGGCTTCGGGCGGCTGCTCGGGCTGCATCAGGTCCTCCACGGCCTTCCACACGGCCTCCACCGCATTCTGAAACACGAATAACGCCGTTATAAACAAACGGCGTTACTAACAGTTACTAGCTACTAGCTAACAGTTAATAGTTACTAGCTATTTTTTTCCAGTCACGAGTAATCAATGTTTCCTTGTTACATCGCAGTTACCGTTACTGACCATAAAACACGGCGTTACTATAATTTATTCTAGGCTCGGTTCATCTTAATGGACGCGCGGTGTAACGTAACTATATTTGGAGTAACGTTACCATAAACTCTCGCGTGAAGGCGCTCGTGTCGCCGACGCTTTGACACACACACACACACACACACACACATATACACGCGCGCAAAGAAAGACACGGAGCTAGAGAGTCTCCCACAAAACGCAGAATTAACGCGCTACACGTAAACGACACTCTTTGTTGTATTTTCCTGTCGAAATAACGGAGTATCTTCGGAGCTCCTCAGCTTTTCACAACCGCCGGTTTCTCTGGAAGTGGGCGGGACTAACGCGCTAGCGACAACCTCATTGGCTGGCGCTCACCTATTGCCGTCCCCGTTTTGGTTTCAGCAAATCAATTCGAGCGAACGCAGACAACGTGATTAATATTCATGAGCCCAGCATCTTATTAATCCAAGTGCGTTTCATATTGCTATTAGCAAAATAATTCGTAGTATCACAATTTTGTTTATGCCAATTATTTTTCGTTTTTCTCCTTTTTTTTTAAAGAAACGCATATATGCATTCGTGGTTACTCTAATTACCCTATCGGCTTATAATGCCAAATTGACACAATATCATAAAATAATATTCCAAGGTCTCCATAGACACCTTCGATAGATACTCCTTAGATACTATGCCAAGGTGTCTATAGAGAGTTAATAATATTTACAATAATATATTGAATTTGATATGTGTTTCTCACATTGTCCCACATGAAAAGATTTGTGTACAATGTTTTATAATAATATTTTTTTCTATTTAGTGTCCTTTTAATATATTAATATTGGGGACGTCCAAGTTATTTGACATATTTGAACAGTTACTTTCCCTGGTAATTGGTTACTTTTATAATGATGTAACAGTTACTATTTGTGGGAAGTAACTAGTTATTATAACTACCTACTTTTTTTTTTTAAATAGCGTTTAAAAAATCCCTACTGCAAATATTTCAAAACTTCATTTTTCATTGGTAATATGCATTGCTAAGGATGTCATTCGGCTAACTTTAAAGGTGATTTTCTTAATATTTCTGGCACCCTCAGATTCCAGATTTTCAAACAGCCGTATCTCAAATAAATACTGTCCCGTCCTAACAAACCGCGCAACAATGGAAATAAGATCTATTCAGCTTCCAGATTTGTGGTGACATATGCGAGCAGGCGGATGCTCCTCACCTCCTCAAACTTCTTGGACTTGGCGAGATCGCACACGTGGTTGATGACTCTGATCCGGTGCTGGAGAGGGTACTCTGGAGTGAGTTCCTGAGCGACAGAAAGAGAGGGATTGCATGAGGAACGCGAGGTCACGGAGACGTGTGGATGGTGTGAATGATTATCGGAGCGGTTCTGACCGTCAGGATGTCCGTCGTGATGATGAACTCGGACGGTTTGCTTTCGGTCTGTTTACTGTGGGGCCGAGTCGGACCGAGGCCAAACATCCCCTTGAACCGGTCCCGCAGAGACTCTTTACTGGGCTGTTTATTCATCTTCACTCCTGCGAGAGACCCTGAATGAGAGAAGGAGAGATACTTCAAACCTCCTGGAGCTGGACAATGAGCACAAAAGAGGAACTGTAGGCTGATACATAAACTAAAAAATATATAAGAAGAATTATATATATATATATATATATATATATATATATATATATATATATATATATGTTTTTATTTTATTTATTTATTTATTTTTAATTTAATTAATTAATTTAATATTTTTAAATATATTTATACTTTTGATCTAGAGTTAAAATTATTTAGAGTTATATATTTTTTAATTCTGCTATTATTATTCTTGGGTTTAATCAGTTTTTTCTTTCTTTTTTCATACTCGTTTTTTTTCTGCATTTTTAATGCATCTTAAAAAACTACAAACACTTTTTAAAATATGCTATTTATTCTGTTTTACATATTCTACCTTTATTCTGCTTTACATATTTTGCCTATATATCATCTTCATTATGATGACACCTTAAGAGAATGTGCATTAATGTTTTCAAATTTCTCACGTCATTAAAGAAAGATTACACATATATCGATATTTCGATATTGAATTTCTTGTAGTGGGTCCCTGGGTCTTAAAAGATTGACAACTCCTTCTTTTAAGTCTTTTATATGTAATTTTGGTGTCTCTCTGTGGCATGTAATTTCTAGTACACTAAACCTCAGGAGATTTGAGCACCTCACCTCCTCAAGACCTCAAAACACTTCTGCTAAACCATAACTCATCCGCAGGATAATCAACAGTGCATTTCTATGATATATCGCCTCTTCTGACATAAAAACATGGCAAGAAAACAATGCACAGAAGCCAAACGTCTGACACCTCGTGACAGTCCAGTTCAGTTCAGCTCATGCACAAAAAAGCCTGCTTTTAAAAATGCGCCAAGTGACTGTGACTGAGACAATCAATATCTGAAAACAAACACGCCAAATACTCCCTGTAAATACACGCAGATCTCCGATGTGGTCAAATAAACAAGATAAAATAAATAAATAAACCAGTATCAATTCATAAACAACATGCCAGTGCAGCAAACAAACGCGCTGTTATTTACCGTCTGCGGATGAAGAAGATGGGACGTCCTCGAGAACATATAACTAAAAGATAAAACTGAATCGCTCCCGATTTATGCATTTATTTGTCACGCAGTGTCTCAGCCAACAGAAGTGCCCCTGCTCTCACCAGCCCCCTTTACTGCCCCCCGGAAGTCATGCTTAACACACAGGCATACACTTCCTACAAAAACACGTCACGTGATCGCCGACTGATGGGAATTGTAGTTCTATGAGCCGCGAGAGCGCGTTCACTTTACAAGCGCCGGCGGTGTTCCGAAACTACACACGATAACCGCTTAAGAAACTGACGAGTCTGACTCAGAGAATCGGTTCTTTCGAACAGTTCGTTTTGAATGAACCAGTCAAGCGGTCGATTCCGTGATTCAGAATTCTCCGTTCACTGCAATTCAGATAATTCATTGAAAAGATTCGACTCAGAAGAATGATTCATTCAGGAGTCGGGCATCGGTAGTCGACAGCATGGACAGGGATGTTGTGCTCAGGAGGTGTGTTTTTTAGCAAACATTGAGGTTATATTTTTGACATTAAGTCAGGTAATGTCACCTAATGTTGGCACCGGCCCGGAGTTTATGTATTTATACATTCAATCGTTTGAGTCTAAGAATGAACTCTCCATATTTCAGCGAATCAATAGCTGTATTAGACGCTTGTGCGACTGAAGCTATGGCGATAAGTAATGCAAATAAAGGAGGAATTCGCAGATTAAGATCCAGAATGGCTCAAGGGCTCAGATCAGAAGATGGTCCTCCAAAAGTGAAAGCAGAAGTTCACGAACAGAGCATTTCATTCGCTGCACTGGAAACACATGCAAAAGCTCCTGCAGGTGAGGAAAAAATAAATAAATAAATATATATATATATATATATATATATATATATATATATATATATATATATATATATATATACATTTTTAAAATGTAATTTCATATCATTTTTACAAATTTTATGTAATTATTTTTACATAAAGTACGCTTTTTAAAATATTATTACTATTTAATAGTGTTCTGTTTTGTACAATAACACAGCCACAAAAGTGAAAGAAGAAACAGATCGAGCCCCTTTGACGTCACATAGTAAACCAAGGCGGGGCCATGTGAAGGTGGAGTATGAGGAAGAGGCGGGGCTAAAAAGGCAGCGCTGGGAGCCGTGTGATTGGATAACACAGCTGTCATTCATCAGGGAGATGAGGAGCAAGCGGGATGCTCCCGTGGACCAAATGGGAGCGGAGAAATGCTACGACCCCGAGGCCCCACCTGAGGTGAGCGAGAACCAATCGCAGGTCACCCGAGGCGACCAACAGCCAATCAAAAAATACTTGGTTCTTTTCTCAGGTGCGTCGCTACCAGGTGCTGATCTCCTTAATGCTGTCCAGCCAAACGAAAGATCACGTGACGGCCGGCGCTGTGCAGAGACTGCGCGAGCACGGGCTCACCGTGGACGCCGTACTCGAGATGGACGACGAGACTCTGGGTAAACTCATCTACCCCGTGGGCTTCTGGAGGGTAAACGACGCAAATACACGCAGGTATAATCAGAGCAACGGATTTCAACAGTCAGAAACTCACCAGCTCGTTTTCAGACAAAGGTGAAGTACGTGAAACGGGCCTCGGCTCTGATCCGGCAGGAGTTCAGAGGAGACGTCCCCGACACGGTGGAGGGTCTGATGCGTCTGCCGGGCGTGGGCCCTAAGATGGCCCACCTGGCCATGGACATCGCCTGGGGCCGGGTGTCAGGCATCGGTGAGGGGAAGTAAAAGGACTAGCTGTTCTGATTCTGACATCAAAGAACAACATTCTAGATTAGAACACCGTAGCACAGACCTGGGCAAACTACGCCCGCGGGCCACATCCGCCCTTTGGTTGACTTTGACCGCCCGCGTAAGGTTAATTGGAAATTACAAAAAAGGCTGCATTGCTTTTATTTTGAAGTTGTTTTTTTACATACACAATGACGCAATACGTATAGCAACAGGTGCGCGCAATTGACGTGGTGATTGCAGCCCCCAGAAATGTCCGCTCATGCAAAAAAAAGAAAGATAGATGCCGAAAACAGGATTTTCAACAAAAATTGGACTGTTAAGTATTTTTTTACCGAAGTCGGAGGTAAAGCCGTGTGTTTGGTTTGCGGGGAGGAGATTGCCGTGTTTAAGGACTACAATATGAGTCGGCATTACGACAAGAAACACTCTGAAAAATACAAGAACTTGTCTGATGCTGAGAGGGCACGGACATCCAAAGCTTTGCTAGCAAAGTTGCAAAAGCAGCAAGGCTTTTTTACTAGGCTTCACACATCCAGGGATGCAGCAACCAGGACCAGCTTTGTGATATCCCACAAAATAGCTAAAAACAGTAAGCCGTTTTTGGAGGGAGAGTTTGTCAAAGAGTGCATGGTGGACTCTGCTGCACTAATATGCCCTGAAAAAAAAGGCGCATTTGAGCAAATCCTGCTGTCCAGGCGAACCGTGACCAGGAGGATCGAGGACATTGCGGCGAACCTGGAGTTTCAGCTGCAACGTGAAGTGGCAAATTTTGACTTTTTCTCATTGGCCTTAGACGAGAGCGGTGATGTCCACGACACAGCCCAGCTGCTCGTATTTGTCCGGGGGATAACGGACTTCAAGCTCACAGAGGAGCTGGCAGCAATGCGGTCGATGAAAGGGACAACGACAGGGAGTGATCTTTTTACAGAGGTAAATGCGTGCATGGACACTCTGGGATTGAAATGGGAGAGACTGTCAGGTGTCACAACAGACGGTTGTCCAAATCTTACAGGGAAAAATGTCGGACTTTTGAAACGCATGCAAGATAAAGTGACAGAAATCGATGCAGATAAAAAATTGGTGTTTTTGCATTGTATTATACACCAACATGTGTTGTGCAAGTCAGTGCTAAAAATCAACCATGTTACTGATGTTGTTACTAAAATAATAAACTTCATCAGGGCGCGGGCAATGAATCACAGACAGTTTGTCGCTCTTTTGGAGGAGCATGAGACTGAGCATAGTGACATCGGCTACCACACAGCTGTCAGATGGCTCAGCCTGGGGAAAGTGTTGAAGAGGGTTTGGGACTTGAAAACAGAGATTCAAGA
>NC_056699.1:26441415-26473915 GCF_018831695.1 Puntigrus tetrazona | reverse complement strand
TTAGACCATGGGGATCTGGTTTAAACTGGTTTTTGCTGGTTTTAAAGGAACATTTCGCCCAAAAATGAATATTCTGTCACTGTTTACTCACCCTTAAGTAGTTCAATATCTGCATGAATTTATTTGTTCACAAGGAAGGATGTTCTGAAACTGGCTTTTTTTTCCTACTATGAAAGTCTGCTCACAAACTTTTTTTCTTTGTGCCCGACATAACAAAGAGGCTGAGCGAATGATGGGTGAAATGTTCCTTTAAGCCGGTCAGACCAGTCAGGGACCAGCATAATGTTGTGTGCGTCTCAGGTTGTGCAGAGGATCCTGGACGTGGAGCACCGCACCAGGCTGCTGGTGGTGGACCGGGTCACAGATGAGTTCCTGAAGTTTCACGATCTGCCGTGCACGGAGGACAGGGCGATCGAGATGGGCTCCCTGTCGTCCCGCTCGTCGGCGGCCTCCTCTCCCCGAGCCTCGCCGCGGGACTCCGCCACTCCTCCCTACAGCAGGCAGAGCTCCGAGGGCATTTTCATCAATAAGGTGAGAAGAAGTCTCGTGTGAGCCAGACGTACGGTCTCTTTCTCTGTATAAGACCTCCTCTCAAACTGGAGGCTCTGTGAGAGGAAGTCCAGGAGGAAATCCAGTCCAGAGAGGAGCGGGGTGCTATATTTAGATCATGCCTTGGCTTGGGATTCAAAACAGTTACATTTAATAGAAAAAAGACCACATCTAAGTAGTTTTAAGTCTTAATGGTTGTTAAATGACGGCATTCTTCTGCCTAAATGATATCACACCAAACACACAGTGCATTATAAGAAAATGCAATGTATTATTTTCTAAAAGGTACCAAAAATTGAATAGTGATTAATTATTTAATGCTTAAGTACAAAGAATGTTGATGTTTCATTTAAAGGGACAGTTCACCCGACAAATGAAACATTGTTGTTCCAAACCTATATGTTTTTTATTCTTCTGTTGAACACAAAAGAAGATATTTTAAGGGATGTTGTCCTTTCTGGTAGCCATTGAATAACTACATTAATTAAGTGTGCTCTGTTTTGTTAAAGTTAGGTCTTGGTCTTAAAAACACATCTGCTGGGTGAGCTCCTGAAGTCCACACAATGGAAATGTGTCACTTGATAGACGCTAGTCAAATCAGGCATGTGAACGCGGACAGGTTATGTGACTTTTCTGGAAACCAAAACCATGCAAAGCAGGGTTATTAAAGTAATCATTAAACCTCCAAAAAAATTAATTTGAGGACAGTCGTGTTTGATTTACACTGCTGTGAAGTCAGCCACGTCCAAGAAGGATACATTTAATCCACAAACGCCCTCCATCAGGAGCTTCAGCCTGGCTTCCTCCGAAGTGCTCGCCTGCAGCCGCCTAAGCTCTTTAAAGACCTGGATGTGTTGAGGTCAGGTGAGGTGTGTTGACACCTGCCCAGGTAACAGGCCGCTGCCGGATCAGCAAGAGCCCCGTAAACCACATAATCTAGAGATGCTCAGCTTGCAGTCATGTTATTGTTTGTTTTATCCTTAGCTGCAGCGGGATTCAAACCAACAACCATCTGACAGCGTTAGAGAGCCACAAAAAGTAACTCAACGCGTTTGCTTGCGCATTTGCAAGTGTAAGGTCCTTCTTTTCGTCAACCTTTCCTGTCAAAACTGTAAAAATTGGAATTTTTAACGACGGACCAAAGTTTCGGAGGCAGCGTGCAAACGTGATTGATGTTGTGTTTATGTCTTGTCGCGCAAAAATTTCAGTCAAAATTGCGAATAAGCTGCAAAACACTTCCAACAACGATGAAATCACTTTCTAGATGAGTCACCACAGACCAGCCTTGTTTTTATATTATCAACGTGGCGGCTGTTTCTGTGACTTCGTTTCATTTCGATCAACTTAAAACTGGATAACTCCGCCCCCTGATTCACAGGCACCTCCCCCAACATTTGACACACCCCCTTACAGCAAGTTTGTTTTGGCGTTCGGTTCGACTTTTCAGTATTAATCTGTATTAATAAATCTGGCTCTTAATTCTAATTGGACGAGCTTCATTCACAACCACGAACAACCTGAACTAATCTACTTCCTGCTGATTCACATTAGCATTACTGCATGAATATATCTATTTTCTTCACTATATAGAAGCAAGAAGCCACTTGAGGTCTCATAACACAGCGATTTTACCACAGTTAGGGGAGTTGCAGTGACATTACTCTTGCGGTTTATTTGATTTTGTAGTTTTAATTAGATCTTTCTGATCATCGCACCAGTACAGAGAGCGATAACATCCACCGATGCCAAACCGAAGACTAGCTTGACTGTGGTTTCATGTAAATTATGAGTAGGTTGTCTCTTGGCAAACAACAGTTTTAAAGCAGCTTCCCCAAACCCAACGCAAACAATACAGCCATTCACACGCCGGAGCGCTGAGAGCACAGAAAGCCGTTCAGCTGAATGTCTGCTTCGCTGTGTTCTGGTAGAGTCCCAGCAGCGTCGGAGGAGGAGTGATGAACGGCTCACCGCTCTACAGAGCTCACGCCCGTCTGTCGTCGCCCGTCTTTCTGCCGCTGCCCTCGCCCGGTGAACACAGGAGCGAAGCCGAGGCCGACCCTTTCACCAAACTCGGCGAGGAGCCCAGCGTCGCAGCCGAGCCCGAGCCCGAGCGGGACTTCGGCGGATCGCAGACCAGCGCACAGGTGAGGTTCGGCGATGAGATGAAGTCTCGCGTTTCCCGACTGTTCCCCAGGGAGCCTTTCGGGTGACCAGCTCCTGAAAGAACCGTTTTAAAAATCATTTTTGACTACATTCGAAATTGATCCTCAAAGAAGCATTGATGCCAATGGACTTTACTATTAAGAATGTAGGACTAAAATTCAGATGCTTTACAATAGAAAAGCCTGTATCTGTCTGAATGGTTCCCCACCGTCACAAAGTATACTTCTTTTACTCTTCAGAGTAAGGGTAAGAAAGAGATGGTTCTTGGAAAAGCCTTTGACCGAATGGCTCTTTCTGGAACCAAAAATGGCTTTAAAGAAGCGAGTTTGTTTATTTGTATTTTAAAAAGTGGAGATAGTTTGAATAGACACGAATACAGACAGTGTATAAACGTTTTAAAAATGCTTTTAGATATGTACTGCTGGTAGTAGGAGTAGTAGATGTAGTGTGTTGTTAAGTCATGTGAAGAGGTCAGCCAATCATAACACAGGTCTGGCTTTACAGTACTACATTATACGCTACCGTTCAAAAACTTGAAAATTCAAAAGAGCCGCAGTTATTAGAAATAGATATATTGTGACTGAATGTTTGGGTGAGATGCGACCGTTCTATCTATGGATGAAAAGTCAAAATACTGAGAAAATCAGCTGTGAAGACGTCCAAATGAAGATCTTGGCAATGCGTGTTACTAATAAAAGAAATAAAACGCATCCCTGCATTCAATTAAATTTTCTTTCTGAATAAAAGTATCTAATCTGTATCTCATTATTATTCATTTAAAACTGCTCCAAACGTTTGAGCAGTAGTGTATGTAGCAGGTTAAGGATGTATGGAAAATCTGCTTTGGTAAAATTCATTACAGAGTGTTTTTGTGCATGTAAAGGAGGTACAACAAAACGGCTCTTGAAGCACTTTCTGCAGAGCAGGTGGACCAAAGGAAAGCAGATCTGACCCCTTTAAGTGAAACTACATTTGCATCTCTCTCCATCTCTTTTCTTTCATTTGTTGTCCTCATCTTCTCTCTCTCTCTCTCTCCCTGACCTTAATTCTCATTTACCTGCTTTGTGTTCCCACTCTCTGGTCCTGCGTATCTGATTTCTGGGTATTTTCCCAGAATTCAGTGAGAGTGTTGTGTGTGTGTGTGTGTGTGCAGGATTAGATTAAGCGGCGTCTCAGCCTCAGGAGCTGAAGCACATGTGTGTGTAAGGCGAGGTTCTTCAGTCACTCTACCCCATGGGACACAAACAGACACCACCCTTGTATTGTCTTAGAACAGGAAGTGACATGGTGCCTCACAGAATGTCCCTTATTCCTGCCGGGCGTGTTTCTCTTCTTGAAGGAAACGGGCCAATGGTCACGCACACACGCTCGCGCGCGGCCCAGGGTCGTGCGCGTATCGTAGCATACGCCGTTTGATAACAGACAGGATGGTAAGCTCCATTGTTTTCGGGCCAGAAACGTTGCACAAATGCACACGAAAAAAAATGATAAAGATACTGCGAGAATGCAGTCTTGCTGTGCGCCAAAAAACACACGTACAAGAGGGCGATGGTTTTCTTCAGATGTCTGTCACTGAATCAACACTCCACTTTTTTTGGAAATAGGCCCGAACTCCCCCAGAGTTATTGAGTTGAGTTTTACCGTTTTCGAATCCATTCGGCCGCTCTCCGTGTCTGGCGATAGCACTTTTAGCGTAGCTTAGCATAGATCATTGAATCCGATTAGACCGGTAGCAGCGCAGTTCGAAAATGACCAAAGGCTTTCAATATTTTTCCTATTTGAAACTTGACTCTCCTGCGGTTATATCGTGTGCTAAGATCAGCAGGAAACGAAAAGTTGGGATTTTCTTGGCCGATGTGATTAGAAACTAATGATCAAGAAAGTTTGCCGCTGTAACATGGCGCGGCGATATCACGCAGTGCCTGTGGAAAATAGTCCGCAGCTTGCAAGACACGCTCCCTGCGCTTTGTCAAACACCATGCTACTGGTCTAATTGGATTCAATGATCTATGCTAAGCTATGCTAAAAGTGCTATCGCCAGACACGGAGATCGGCCGAATGGATTCAAAAACGATACTAAAATGATACTGTTTCCAAAAAAGTGGAAGCAACAAATATTTATTATAGTAATGAAATGCAATTGTTACATGGTCATAATTTTTACTATGTAAATGTTAATTTTTTCAACTCAAATACTGATTAGGTCCTAGGTTTTGCCCATTATTTGAACCAAATTATTTAATTTCATTCGTCCAAAAAGTATCTAAAAAGTTAAAAGGAGTTATTTACATTTAATGTGCTTTCTATGAACAAATTTTTTTTTTTTGTAAATTTAGAGTCAAACGTCTTGATATCTTTGACCCGTGCATATAATTAGGTAAATATTTTGTATACATATTAAATATATTTATTATATTATATTAATAGAATTGTAGACATTTCAAAATATATACTGCATGTGTGTGTATTTATATAGACATAATAAATTTACAAAAACTTATTTTGTATGCGATTATTAGTTTGACAGCACAAATTTTAATAAAAAAAAAAAACTAAAAGATTATTTAAGATAAATAAATTACCTAAATGATTACAAAACAAGTTTGTAATGTAATGGCAAAAATATTTAGTTAAAAAAAAAAGTCTTATGTACTTCAATGGAGGCTAATTAATTGTCAAAACTAATAATAAAAAAATAACTGCAGTTGTCATTTACAACAGTTTTACTGTTAAATATTTATGATTATGAAGGTGCAACATTTTTGGAAGCTTACCAAAATAGCTTGTGGAATTTTGAAAGTTTTAAATAGGAGAAATATTGAAAATATCTTTGGTTGTTAGTATTTTTTTACCGTCTGATCAGATTTATATACGCTCAAACTTAACCGTTTAACTCTAGCGGAGATGAAAAAAATGTTTTTTAAAAGTAAAGTGTTCTTAATTACAATTTCATGGGAATAATTGGCAATTATAATCGCGCAGCTCCACTTGTTGTCCTAAAGCGAGTTACTTTCTCTCTCAGGAGGACACGGTGCTGGAGGAGGACGAGGTAACGAAGGACCTGCGTCCTCGCTTGTGTCACATGACCGTCAGCGAGCAGGGCTACGGCTTCAACCTGCACTGTAAGAAGTCCCGCTTGGGTCAGTTCATCCGCTCGGTGGACCCCGACTCTCCGGCGGAGCGCGCCGGCCTGAGGCCCCGGGACCGGCTCATCCAGGTGAGGATTAGCTGCACTGGATCGGATTAGAGTCCACTTCTGGAGGGATTACGCTAATGAAGGGAAACGGTGCTTGCGTCGTGAGGGGGGTCGTGACGTTTTAGAGCTGTGTGTGTGTGTGTGTGTGTGTGTGTGTGTGTGTGTGTGAGTCTTGATTTTTGACACACACTTGAAACAAACGAAATTTTTTGCATGCATAATGCAAATGCTTAATGCATAAAGGGTAGGTTTAGGTGTAATAACTAGTAGTTTCTACAGTATGAAAATCATTACATACTGTGTGTGTGTGTGTGTGTGATGCCGTGATCGTCAGAGATCGTAAATCCGTCCTAATGGATTTAATTTGCGCCTGTTTTCAGTAATTATCACAGACAGACGGGTAATTATGACTGACAAACAGCGTTTAATTCACTCAGCAGCGTTTGTCTCAGGTGAAGATCAGTAGCTAAACACTTATTTAAAGTCGATTTAATAACTGCACGAATTGTAGTCTGAAGCACCATTTCGTTAGGCAACTTTAAAATGACATTTTACATTTTTGCAAGAAATTTTGTTGCAAGAAAAGAAAGGTTATGCAGACAATATTATGCCGTATAATTTAATAATAGAGTATATTATCAATGATTTATGAAAATGTAACAGCTAAATGTAAATTGTAATTTAAAATGATCGATTATTAATATCAATGCATTATTATTTGTATTATCATTAGTGCTGTCAAACAATTATTCATAATTAATCACATCTAAATTAAAAGTTTGTTTACATAATGCACATATGTGTATATTTTTTATGTAAATACACATTCATATATATATATATATATATATATATATATATATATATATATATATATATATATATTAGAAAAATGTTTATATACTAAATATATTTATATATAATATAAAATACAAGAACATGAATATATATATATATATATATATATATATATATATATATATACATTTTTCAGAATATATACATGCATGTATTTTTAAATTCATAATAAATACACAATACACATCATGTAAATAAAAAGGTATGTTTATGAATGCGATTAATAATTTGCCAGCAGTTATTATTATTATATGCTTTCCTGTAGCTCAAACAGTACTTTATGGTGCTGGCAACAGTAAGGGCAAAAAAAAAAAATATTTTATTTTCATTTTTAGTTATAAGTAAATGTAATACTATTTTTAAAATTATCTCATTTTATTGTTTAGATCAGTTAAAATGCCAGGTGTATTATAGTGGTGACTCTTTATGAACGAGCTTCCTCTCGAGTGCAGTGACGTGTTTGTGACGCACTTGTCTTTTAGAAAGTGGTTTGGTTTCTAAACGTCTGAACGACTTTCACACGCATTGCATCGCTCTCTGTGCTGGAGCGGCCGCAGGAGCCTACACACCCCAAATCAGCAGACAGAGAAAACATGTCACGCGAAAGTTTCTTATGTAAGGTTTCTTCAAAGAGAGGAAGAGGAAGAGGAAGTGGCCTCACACTCCACCTGCTGGACAAACACTGACCAACAATCCTCACGGGTTGAACCTGAAAGTGTAGTAATATTTAGTATATTATAATATAATAAATAAATACTATAATATTTAAGTCAACACTATAATAAATAGTGCCCATATAATTGATGATGTAATAAACAAATAATATAGTTAAGTTGTTCATATTGAGTTCTATTGCTCTCTTAGGTTTAAAGTAATGAGACAAATTATTTACATAATTAATAAAATATTTTATTATGATATATAACATATTATATCACTTGCATTATTATATCAAATTTAATTAAAAATAATTTAGTTCACTATAATATTATACTATATTTAATATACATTTTTATTAGAATATATATATATTATATTTATTATATTATACTAAATATATATATTAATATATTATATTATATATAATATATTAATATATTATATTAATTATATTATACTATAATGTATAGGTAATACAAATAGTACAATAATATATTACTATGTATCATAGAATAATATTTTATTTATTATATGATAATCATAATTAATAATATAATAATTTAGTTCACTATAATCACTATAATATATAATGTCTATTAGGGTTGTACTTAATATTAAAATATATGATTTTGTATTTAATTAGAATTACAATATATATTTTATCTAGTATATTACACTGTAATTAATCTAAGTAATATATATATATATAATATATAATATAATACAGCATAATAACATTATATTAATGTGTAATTTAAAAATAATAATATATAAAAAATAAACATTGGATCAATTTTAATGTAACACTGAAAATGTATTGTGTTGTAATATAAATAAATATTTAAAATGTAAAATATTTAAGTAATTTTAAAATACTATTATTATTAAATAATGTTATATAAACATTTTATATTTGTACGATATAATGAATAAGCATGTAGTTTAGTGTATTTGTGCTGTTCTATATAGAGACGCATGCGGTCAGATTCTCTGGGTTTTTTAATGTAGGTGTAGCTTGAAGGCCTGAAAGGTGACGTACAGAAAGTGTTCAGCCGTAGTCCTCTGTGCAGGTGAACGACACGAGCATCGAGGGTCTGCGTCACGCCGAGGTGGTGTCTCTGATCCGAGCGGGCGGCACGCACACCCGTCTGCTGGTGGTGGATCCCGAGACGGACGAGCTCTTCAGCCGGCTGGGCATCCAGCCCACATCCATTCACCTGAAAGGTACAGAGAGCTCTGGGGAGGGAAACCGCTTCGCTCACTACCCGTGTGCACTAGTTAGTAACATTCGGAAATGCTAGGCGAGCGCACTTACCGCTTCATCTCTGTCGAGCAGAGGACTGCGTGGACGGGCCGATCATAGAGACGTATGCACCCGCTTCTTCACCCAAGAGCTCTCCGCCAATCATCAACATCACGCTGACTGACCCACCAATCAGCAACGGCTCCCCGAGGCACCAGAGTCACAGGAGCTCCTCCTCCAGGTCCACTCTGTCAGAGACGAGCGCCGAGATCAGCAGCTTCGACACCAGCAACAAGGTGTGTGCTCAGAAATCATACACATTGTTGATCTCATCATTATTATTGGTTGCTGGAAAATAATCATGTTGTGAAATGGCATATTAATCAATTAAATAATAAGAAAAATGTGTTATTGTTGGTAACATTAATAATATTTTAACCGTGTAAAATATTGTGTATTAATCTCAATTATTATTGCATATAATAATTGCATAATAATAATTTATTGATATATTATTAATTTAATCATTATTATTATGTTGGTAGTAAAAAATTATATATATATATATATATATATATATATATATATATATATATATATATATATTAGTATTTATTTTTGTATGGTCTTAATTTTTATTTAACTATATTACTTAATTATATTTGTTGTTGGTTATGTAAAAATTATATATATTATAAATGATTGGAAAATAACAATAATATATTAATAGTATTTTGGTATTTACTGATAGTATTATTATTGTTGGTAACAGTAATACTCAAATTTTACTAAAATGATAATATATATTATTATTAATGTTGTTTGTAATATAGTATGTTATTAAAGAAAATATAAAATAAGATATATATAAACAATAAAAAATATTGTTATTATTAGTTAATTATTAATTAATTATTATTAGCGTTGTTAGTTAACAGCAATCCTCAAATTTGAATATAATATAATTTTTGTTGTTGTTGTTAATGTTATTTTATAATTAATTATTAATATTATTATTATTATTATTAATATAATGTATATTATGTATAATGCAAAAACTATTATTAACTATTAAGTGTTATCATCAATAATAATTAATTTGATATATTATTAAGTTATTATTATGTATTTATTTATATGATTATATATTATATTATTTATTTATTATTATTAAAGTTCTTCCTATAACAGTATTATATGGCACTAGCAATAGCAAGGTCATGGGTTCAATTCCCAGGAAAAAATATACCTATAACCTGAATGCATTTATTTATTCATTCGAAAGCATTAATAATTAGAAATGATAATGAACGCAAATGAACCTTGTGTTGTTTTTTTCACAGCTCTCAGACTCTGACCATCTCTCCAGCGACGACGCCCGTAAACCGAAGCGTGACGTGAAGTCTGACCCGTTCTGGGAGAGCGGTCTGAATCTGAGTCTGACCGCGGCCGAGGCCAAGCAGAAAGCCCGGGCCAAGCGGCCCAACAAGAGAGCGCCCCCTATGGACTGGAGCAAGAAACAGGAGATCTTCAGCAACTTCTGAGCCGCTCCGGCATCAGAAAACTCACCTCCACCAACCCACACAGACCAGACCCAAGACACAGACCGGATTAGACCAGCCTCCAGAGGCGAGCGGAAGAGCTTTGGGTTCAGGCTGATCCGGGAGCATGCTCGGGACGTACTGTGGATTCAGTCGGCATTTCCTTTCGCATTCAGCCATTCCCGCTCTTCCTCACAGACACTAACTCAACAACAGACACGGATAGAGAGTAAGACAATGGTATTACCGGGCAGAAACGGTAAGAAGGAAAGACAAAGGTGAAGAGAAAGTGTAATGAAGTGAACAAAAGATGTCTGAACGTCGAGGCAGAGGTCGTAGGTCAAAGGTGCGGCATTGTAAGACGCACGTGCAAAAACGAAGGGAAGTCAGGGTAGAATTACTAGCTGTAGCGTTATTTTTCAGACACACGTTTCCTGAATACCGTATGTTGTTTGTTGGCTTTAAGAGGAGCTTTTAAAACCACCGAAGAAGTCGTGATCGTGCGAGGCAGTGGCGGCTGACGGCGAGGGATCGGAGGAAAGGGAAAAGAAAGTTCAGCCTGAGATCTTTACGAAGGAGTCCGATAGTGCAATCCTCACAACATTCACCTAAAATAGCTACACTTTACACACGGCCAAAAGATTGATGACATCATCCTGCACTACGCAGATTTTCGTCCAATCGGACGCTCTCCGGGATTAGCATACTGGCCAATGGCTGTTTTATTTTTTGTTTTTTAAAGGGACGATGTCCCTGAAGCGTCCCACGCTAAAAGAATATTTATGTATTTATTTTCTCGCCGTGTTCTCATTAATGCTGGTTTAACGTGATATTGAATATCGAGTATTTATAGACATTATAGCTCAAAGGGCTGTCTTTATCATCTTATAGTGGTCCGAGAGGTGAACCTACAACGCTTTCTGACCCGCCTCTGTCTGGAGGGTTAACAGTAAAAACACACAAACAAATCTAGCTATTCATAATTAATAACATAACTGTGTATTCTGAAAACGGAAATGTAACTGATCACAGAAAAGCCCTTATATATTTACATCTGCGCATGTCGTTTTAAGTCAGTTTTGTTTGTTCATGTATGAGTCATTCTACAGAAATGTCCGCTTTTTTGCATTCATTTTTCTAACATTTAAAGCACATTATTATTATTACTTCCTGACTTTATGCATACATATAAACGGCAGCTTAAAAATCAGTTTTTGTGCATTCATTTTAAGACCACACATACTATTTTTTGGGACAAAATTGACTATGTTTCCTAAAGCAGGTTGGACTAAAAGCGTTATATGAAAGGAGAAAATTGCTCAAATTCTTCTTAGATCTTCAGGAAACATGAAAAAGCAAGTCCAGTGATTTCAAAATAAACTCTTTTTGTTAAGCTTCAGCACCGGTGACACAACTCCAGGGGACCGCTACTCCATTTCATGAAACATTTATTAGCCTATTAAAAACTTATTTCATACATTTCACATTTTTAAAAGTTTTGACCTCAAAATAAAGCACTTTCTCTCTGTGCACGGCCGGCGGGGAGACGCTTTGTGGCGCTTTATTTACTAAAAAAACTAATGTCACCGACCACATTGATGGCTCAAGAAGGCACAAGCGTTCAGATAACATACTGTGTGGTTTTAAAATAGAAATAAACTAACTCCAAGTGCTTCAGTACTTCAGTGGACATTTCCACGAGATGACTCGTATAAACTGTTTCTGTCGCCCTCGTCTCGTGTATGTCCGTTCTCTCATGTACCGGGCTCGCCCTCATACGCGTATTTACCGAAATAAAGCGAGTATTGTAGACGGAGGCTGTCGTGTGGCGTCGTGTGAGCCTGCCGCGGTGCAGCTTGGCGGTCTCTCTGGGACGCGCTTCCTCTCTCGGCCGCTGGAGGCGGTGTTTAACGGCGTGACTGAGGAGACGCTAATGGCGGGAAATGAAAGCAGCCATCCGTCCATAAAACCTCCTCAGCGTTTATGAAGCAGATTTTATCTGTTAAAAATGCGGGCGGATGGATGCTTCTCTGTAGTCACGGGTCGACTGTGTTTCAGGTGAGTGAAAACGGTCTCAGTGAAGTGAGTATCTGTGGATTATTCGTATTTTCTCGCATTTTAGGATTTCCTCATACTCCTTCCGCTTCCGGTTTTTTTAGTTTTCCTTTTAGCTTTACAGTTTTACTTTCCACAAGACTGATAATGTGTTTAATGCTAACCAGCATCATAAATCCATAAAAAGCTTTTATTATTATTATTTTAATTATTGTTATCATTTCAATGCGTACATTTATCATTATATTGTTTATTATTATCATTTTAATGCGTACATTTATCATTATATTGATTATTATTATCATTTTAATGCGTACATTTATTATTATATTGATTATTATAATAATTTTAATGTGTGCATTTATTATTATATTGATTATTATCATTTTAATGTGTACATTTATAACACTATCTTATTTCTAATGCAGCATCTCTGGGATGGTTTTCAACATCGTTCTCAAGTTCTGACTGCCATCAGTCTCCTACAATTTATTATTCTGATTTTTATATGAAAGTTATGAAAACACTTATCGCGGAGGGCTATGTTAGCAATTGGCAATGCAAAAATATATATATTTTGGGGTAATATAAATCGGGTGCTCTCGATTTTAACACAACTATGATGACATCCCATGATGAGAAACCTGCAAATGTGGGGAAAAATGTGAACCGATTCGCAACTCCGTAATGAAGATTATTAAGATTCATAAGATCAAGATTTGTAGGATTAATAATCCAGTTTGAAATAGCAACACGCCCTTTTGACTGATGAGTCGCAACAAAGAAAAATAATACATCCTAAATTTGTAATTAGTTATTTATATGCAGAGACGGTGGTTTTAAAGATTTTTAAATGTTTTTTTTAATGGCGTATTTAAACACGTATTTCATGCTCAGTGCTCGTCTTTTCTTACTTGGTGAGTTTAGCCAAATACATTAAATATAAGGTCAATTAGATCAGTATACTACACACACACACACACTGGTGGCTGTGGTTTCTCTTGCCGCTTAGTTTCTTCTTCTTTTCAGTTGGTTGAGTTCCAGCTCTCCAAAGTTTCACTTTGATGATGCCGTCACACCACACACACACTTCACCTTCTTTCACGGCACACACAGCTCTCACTCAGGTCTCTGGCTTGAAGTTCACACTCTGAGAGGGTCACCAGGAGTCTGTGACAACGTGTGCGAACGTACATGAGATAACGAATGAGTTTTGAGTGTGAAAACATCTGAACACGCTGAGAGTTCAGTATAATTTCGGACACTTTTTGAATATGTTGTTAGTCATGCGTGATTGCACACTACCATAGATGCGTTAAACCCCAACTTCCTGTCGTCGCTTGTCTGTTTCCTGTATGTGCAGCGAGACCGCTACAGCCATTACACACACACACACACACACAAAGCTTGGTCCTCACCTCAGATACGATTACAACACTGATCAGCACGACTGATGGCTGGTGAACAGCACCGTAAATACTAACCCTCTTCTGGAGCGTATTTGTAAAGGGTCTCTACTGTAAACTTACTCCATTATCGTCACGTGAAGATCTTATTTCTCACAGAAAGACAGTAGGGCAAACCAATCATGTCTTCTGAAGCGCTGGAGTCTGCTGGAAAGCATTACGGCTTGGCGATTTTTAAAACCCAAAGTCCAATCCAAAATTTCCTGGCACAGACCTGCGGCATGTTCTGGTGGGTGTTGCTTTTGGTTTTTCCCGTAACATGAGCAGCATCCCAAAGATTTCCATTGAAAATGTATTGCTGTAATGCCTCGTGACTATTCAGCCGACAGCTACCATCTAAATGCTTAACGTGGACACGACACAGGTCTAAAGAACCATCAAAAAAAGCAATAGTTTACTCAAGGAGTGGGACTTTATCATTCTAGAGCGCATTTACATAAACATAGGGTGACCATTTTACCCCAAAAGCATCCTGGCCGGCATTTTGGGAGCTTTTTTTTTTTAAAATTCGGTGTATGACATTGGTTCCTCGTGTTTTCAAAACCCTCTAGAGGTACTTCGAATCAAAGCGATACAAAAACCAGGGAAAAATGACAAGCATGGTCACCCAATGCATTAAAAGTCACAACATTGCGATCGTGATTACAGTAGTTTTTAGGTTCGCCTTGAACACTTTATAATAAAAAAAATAAATCAAGAGCACACAAAAGACTTCTTCAGCTTGGTAAAAAATCATTTTATTTTCCTGGCAAGGTAAAGAGAGAAAGGTGTGATTGTTTTTCTGTCTCAGTGCAGATTTCCACACGCAGCAATCGTTCTCCGCCTCGCCGTCCTTCCAACGGTCACTTCCTGTCTTTGCTTTCAGCTCGCTCTTATTTCAAATAGTCCGACCAACAAATATTGTCACAAGAAAAAAAAAAAAAGACGCATGATGAATCCAACAGTTTTATCAGTAAGTTTACCAGCAAATTCCTTACAAAAAAAATAAAAATAGCAAAACAAAAAGTGCATGACAAGCGATAATCCAAATTTAAATTACGCGTTTTGCTCCGATAGAATGTAAATGTGAATTCGGTTCTATTTATCGAAGTAACCAAAAAATTAGCAATAGCAGCAAAACTTAAAAAAAAAAAAAAAAAATCAAAAATTAACCTTATTGTTGTAAAACTATATTTGATATAGTTGTAATTTGTTGGATAAGCTGATTAAATCACTAAATACCAAATATCAATATGGCATCAATATTTATCGGTACAAATACATTCATACACACACACACACACTCACAAGCGCGCACACATCGTTGGTCACAGTTTACAGGTCAATAGGGGTCCAGGAGTCAAGTGTAAGGTACCTTAAAACAATTAACAACCTATTAACGCAAGAATACACGTACGAAATGCGAATTACGGAAAAAAACAAACAAAAAAAATACATGGCAATGACACTAACAAAACACACTTAAAAGCTCCCAACACAGCTACCGTTACACAAACCACACACACGTACACAACCGAACACATACATAACGCAAGTCATGATCGTTATACTGTGGAGTTTCCGTTCCAGCTCCTTCGCGACGAGACCGAATCTCTCGAAATCACGACAAGATTAAACTACGGTGCGGCTGAAAATCTGTAAACTACGATGAGTTTCAACAGCGAACACTGACCAAGCCCAGGAAAAAACTACAAGCCAACTACGCAAAAAAGTGAGAAGAAACATCAGAAATTAAACAATACGGCATAAGAGACGCAAGCAGAGAATCGTGACGACAATCGGACAGAACGACGACAACAAAGCTGATGATGATGATGATGATGAAGAAGATGATGAAAACTGTGAATTCTTAGATGCTCCCTTACTAAACGATCAAAAACACAAATTCGCGATAGCGCGCTAACCATTTTTTTAAGCCGAGATTGTTCTCGTTTCAACAAGAGTAATTATTAAAAAAAGAAAAACAACGCTAGTCTTTCCTAGATAGTCTCAGTGTTAAAGTCTGATTATGCTATTGCTACGGCAGCGCTGGCGCCGCAGGCTGCTCGTAGTTATTGCAACTTCATGTGCAAGTGTTTCTATGGTCAGTCTGCGTGTGAATGCGTTTGATTCTTATGCCTGGGATTAACTTGAGATTAAAAAAAAGTCGTATAACAGTTGCTGTCTAGCTTCCCTCCCTAATCTTACTCTTTTTTTTTTTCGTTTTTTTTTAAAGCAATTATTCCCAGATAACTGTCTATACCTCCCTCCCGTTTAACCTACGACCTCCCTCCCGCTCTCTTTAAGTTTGTTTTTCGCTCTCCCTCGGTTACGCTATCTCTCGTCTTCCCTACGTTTTTAGGTTTATTCCCCGTGATTGGGTGCATTCTGCAGTTAACTAGAGGAGTCCCCTCCCCCTCCCACCCACCCACCCACCCTCATGGACACACAAAGGGCGTGGGATCTGTCCGTCAGGCGGAGCGGCCAATCGCGTCCCTCTCCCCCACGATCAGGGCAGTGCAATACACAGATGGATGAGTTCCCCCCTCCTAAAGGTTCAACTGAAAGAAAAAGACAAAAAAAAATATAACAGGTCATACAAATTAATCCGTTTGACCAGTAAAATTATTTTTACAGGGATTCACATGCGTTTTATTTGTTTAACAATTCACAAATTAACAAATACTTCCATACCTACTTATGTATAAGTTGTTTAATATTCTACAATTGACTGTGAGCAAATAAAGGCAACATAAGCTGCATCTGTCAATGACGCAACAGACAAGTACTCTGCGGACCAGTCACTTTTTTCTTATTTAAATCATTTTCTCTTAAAACAAGTATGCTTATGCTTAAGTTTTTTGACACCACTCAAGTAACCAATGGCCAATTACGTGATGGAACAGTTATCCGTTTAACCGATAAATATTTACCGATATTAAAACCATTTGCCATTTTCATATTTCCATTTTAGAAATTATCCGTCTGATAAGGATGTAACAGGCTGATAGCTCATTGTTATTGGTTATTCAACTGCACAAATAATACATAACCATTTGGTTTTGGTTATCTAAAAAATCGTATGCTAACTAAATGTTACAGGCTAAACGTTACTAAATGTTATATATGTGTGCGTTTGCGCCGTGTCAAATGATTAAATCGCATCCAAAATAGGTTTGTTAAATTTGTTAAATCTAATATATACGAGAGTGTACTGTGTATACATAAATACAAACGTCTTGCATTACTTTTCATTTACGTTAATGTTTTTGGAGTCAGAAATGAGATTAAAGCTAATCTCGGGCATATTGATGAGGGCTCAACATTATGCAAATGAACAGAGGTGTGATATACGACTGTCAGTCAGCTGAGCTCAAATTATCTGCCATTTAATGCAGTAACACCTAGGACAGTGATCCTTCACAAGCACATCGTCACTGACCTGACAGCATGTGCTGTGTGTGAAGCAGAGGGGAGGGGCTACACGCCATAGCATGCAGAGAGGCGTTCCTTCAGGATGGGCGGGAACTGCTCCGAGAACTGCTGCCAGTTCTCCTCACCGACCTGGTCCTTAAAGCCATGTAGGATCTACAGAGAAACACGCACATCTTCATTCATCAACACGGATCTTTAAAATTCGGCCGCTACGCAGGCAACCCCGTGCTCAACTGACCTTGTAGAACATGTCTCTCAGGTCATCTTTAGGGTTGACCCAGGAGGCCACCGCGTCGCAGAAGAAGATGAAATCCTGAGCGAGAGATGGGTGAAAGGAAATGAGTGCTGGAGGAAAGAGGAACATGAGGGTCGATCACAACAGAGCGACGCGAGAGCTGACCTGAACCACACCGCCAGGATTCACACCGATCATTACACAGATGCCTCTGAAGGCAGAGTCTTTTTCCTCATTATCCCTGATGTTTCGTAACGACGTGCACCTGGAAAAAGAAAAATCATTCAATAATATTAGCTTAAAAGGTGAACATTACGTATTCTCAATTTAAACCAACTTTAGCAAAAATGTGGTGTTGGTAATACTTAAGTTTCTGCTCATCATGGCTAAATTTACCAGGTTTTGCAAAATATAACAATTTATAGAATTATAACCGATTTCTATTTGAATATATAGTAAAATTAAATTCATTCCTTGGGATCAAAGCTGATTGTTCAGCATCACTGCTGCGGTCACGTGATCCTTTCGTAAACCATTCTAGTTATGCTGATTTGAAATCTCTAGACGTTTTGACTCACCAGGGTCTGATGAACTGTTGCAACATGGGAGCCACTTCCTGTGGACAGACGTAACCCAGGCGACCAATCGTGATGGCTTTAAGGAGAAGGGGGAGGAGTTAAGGTTTGACTGCTTATCTGTGTGAAAGGCAAATAATCATGCACGCTCGTACCCGTGTTCTCCAGCAGGGTTTTGGGAGTGTTGGGTCTGTTGATGATCTCTACCAGATGAGGAAGAACCAGAGCCACATATGGCTGCATCTCCACACCTACGACAACACAAAGACCGGTGACGTCACGTGACCAATAACAATCAGCTTACTGACGACGACATTCTATGGCTCTAAATCTATGCATCGTTCTGAATCCTAATCCACGTTAGGATGCATCTTAAATCACGATCAGTGTTGACGATCCTCACCCATCTGCATGCAGATCTCTCCGATGGCCCAGGTTGCGTTGTTACACACCGAGATGAACTCCGGGTTCAGATTTGTCCCCAGGATCGGCATGAACTCAGCTAAACGCACATACACAGTTTCGGTGATTAATATGAATTTATTTGACAGAGTCAAGGGTGCATCACGCTTGTCAAAACGAACTGGTCTTACCGATGCAGGGTTTGACGTGTGGAAAACAGGCCTTGGTCAGATCACCCAGCAGAGCAAATGAGCTCTGTCTCACCTCAGGCATAGTGTCCTACAAACGAGAGTATCGCTTTCAATTTGCATATTAAATACTTGATAGTAGTATATATTTATTTAATGCCATGCCAGAATCTTATGCTAATTTCATGGCAAAAACAATTTCAAATTGCAATTTAAATACTTGATTGATACAACAATTATAACTTTTTCTTAAACTCTTTCACTCACTGTACCTGCATACACTGGAACAGAAGGGTCATGATGTTGCTACGGGCAACCAGCTGGTCCACATGACCCCCGAGACCTTCAGCCAGACCGCTGAGCAGATCCAGAGCGACTATCATGAAGTCCTTATCTGGAGCTTCATACTGATCTGGCTGCTGGCTGTACATCTACACACACACACACACAGAGAGGTGGGTTAATGACCGTGAGATCCACCGATGTACATAAAGTGTGTGATTAAGTGTGTGTTTTCACCATGGCTTGTGCGAGTGTCTTCTGCACCAGAGTAACACAGCGCTGATAAACGGGCTCGCAGTATGGGAGGAAGCCGCTCTGTAACGCCGTAGCCACAGACGACAAACACTACACAAACACAGAGATGACGACAACCATTCATTGTCCTTTTTCTCTTTTCAATTACTATTGTTTTAGCAGAACTATGTACAATTATGCGTCATAAAAAAATAAAGTCAAGTTAAACTAAGAAACGAAGGCTTTCGTTCTGTTCTCACCTCCAGCAGAGGAAACAGGTCTTTATCCTCATCTTTGAGTTCATTCCACTTCTGGATGAGAGGCGGCATCAGTTTCTGAATGTATTCCTGTACACACACACACACACACACACACACACACACACACACACACAAGATCAGTGATCTCTACTCCTACAAACATGCTCTAATTATATTTAACTTTTTAAATCAAGCTGACAAAGATGAGCAGAGGCTGATCGAACTGAAAATGTGATTTACTTAAAGATGGCTTCCATAATAAATCTATTTCACAAAAAAATGGTAGTTAAAATGTATAGCTGGAAAGTTTAATTAAACCGACTAAAAGTGACAAGTAAAAGTTTTTTTTCCAAATCAATGCTGCTCTTAAATTTTCTATTCAAAGAAGTAAAAAAACAAGTGCGTTTCCACAAGAATATTAGGCAGCACAACTGTTAATAATTGATAAATGTTTCTTGAGCAGTAAATCAGCATATTAAAATGATTTCTGAAGGATTATATGGCACTGAAAACTGGAGTAATGATGCTGAAAATTCAGTTTTGATCACAGGAATAAATTATGTTTTAATGCACAGCATAACAGACAAGTTATCATAAATTGTAATGATATTTTTTTTTTCAAATAAATGCAGTTTTTGGCCTCTTTTACGTTAGAAAAAAAAAGTATCGGTAGCACAAGACGACTGGAAATGGCTCGTGGAAACTAATTACCGGTTGGTTCAGATGATGTCCGACAGAGTCTGCCAGGGTGCCGATGGCGTCGTAGAGGATGAGCAGGTTCTTGTGCTGATATTTTCCAAACGCAAACACCAGAGTGTCTAAAATGAAACTGAGGTACGGAACCAGCTCCGTACACGCTTCCTCTTCCAGCGTCGCAAACGCACTTAAAAAGATCACAGTCGTTTCGTAAGTCCAATTGGTCAAAGGACATTTCATGTGTGAATTCCTGTCAGACGCTCACCTGCAGGCGGCCTCCTGCACCCTCTTGTTGCCGTCCAGGATGCGTTTGAGCAGCTCCGTCATGAGCGGTTTGAGGTGGGCGTCCGGCGGCTGGCTCACCACCCAGTGCGCGTAGCGGCTGAGCGTCCAGCAGGCGATGGAGCGAACCAGAGCCTTTTTATCGCACAGACACTGGATGAGGTGCGGGATGAGCTCGGGCAGGTAGGGGACCATGCCCTGCATACAGCCTGACGGAAAGAAGAGGGACGTATAAACTAGGGAAGCGCAGGATTATCAGAGCGACCGATAATAACTAAAACGTAAACATCGGAATTGCCTTGATTTGAGAAAAAAATTTAAATAAAAAATGCCTTGCTGATAAATGGAATAGCTCGCATGTGCTCAAAATGTGAAAAAAAAAAAAAAAAAAAAAAATCAGCAGTGTGGTCATTCTTGAAGCAAACATTGGCTTGAAAGATAGATAGATAGATAGATTGCTGTATTTAATCTGAGAGAGTGTGTGAGAGTCAAAAGTTATATCATTAAGATATAATGAATAAATAAAGCAGGATCAAGTGTCATTTATAATGTTTGTATGTTTTGATTTAAAGGTTAAAATCTATAGCTTAGTACACCTTTAAATGTACTCAAAATTAAACCATTTGATTAAAAATTATGCACAGGAGAGACAATCAACTGGAAATATATTGGCATAGGTATTACCAAAATGGTAAGAAACCCAAAAAAAAAACGTAAAGTAATTAGTGAATTCAGTCTGTGAGTGTGAGAGAGACACCTTCAGCGATGGCTCCCAGGACCAGTATCCCAGACTCTTTGATGACCCAGTCCGGGTGGAACAGCAAACCCTTCAGCAACGGGAGCAGGTGCGGCAACAGCTCGTCCCGAAAGACGTTAGCCAACACGTCCAGTGCCGCCGCAGAGCACTTCCCTAGAAACACATGAAAACACACGCTTCATACACGCAGCTGAGCGGTTACAGCAGGCGCGCCACGGTCGGCCGTTCACTCACGTAAGTTCCAGTCAGACAGCGTGTCGTCGTCGTCGTCCTCGTCTTCGTCGATGTCCTCTCCTTCCTCGCCCTCTCCTCCCTCGTGCTGCAGTGTGACGGTGCGGGACTTGTGAAAGCGAGGCTTGATGTCCTGCTCGCTGTCAGGAACGTTGTCGTCCTCCTCCACGTCACCCTGAGACACGGAGAGAGAGAATTCAGATTGAAGTACTAATCTGAGCAATCAGTCGGGAAACTCTTTACAGCATTAACAGTGAGAATTCTCTTAAATTCAACAATTAAATTGTGTTGAATAAAATTAAAACTATTATAAATCTGCCACTGAAATAAAGCGGAAATGTAAATATTAAATATGTAAATATTAGATGAACTTAATGGAAATGATGCCTTGGCTAAAAATCACAAAAATTGTTGAAATGAGAAAAATAAATATGTAAAACAAACTTAAAAATATTTCATTTAAAGAACTGTAAGAAATCTGAAATAAAATTAAATATGTTTTATACGAAAAACTAAAAATAATAAAAAAATTTCTTTGGCAACTAGTGAAATAAGTTCAGCAGCAAAATTAATAAATCAGTGAACTAAATTAGTAAAACAAACCAAATTAAAAAAGCATAAATTTAAAACTAATTTGCTACATAAACTGAAAATACAATAATAAAAGCTAATTCGCAATATTAATAAATATTATAAGAATATATAAATAACACTAAAGTAACACTAATATTAAAAATCTAAATGAATCCGAATCGAATGCTTGTGAAACTACTGGATATTATGAGAATGCCAATTTAACTAATGCAATAAACATGATTTGATTTAAAGGAATATCCCTGACTCGTGTCTCGTATGCGGTGACTGACCTTCAGTAAAATGATGTCAATCTCAGAATACTTCATTCCGTTGACCAGGATGGGGATGAGTCTGTGGAGGAGAACATCGACATTGGATCATCATGACTTCGGATCCGATCTCTCAGACAGAACTAAACAGAGGCTTCATCTCAGATGTGTTAGAGACGACGGCCCGCAGTACTCACTGGACCAGGTGTCCTGACAGAGCCTCCTTACAGATGGGCTGCTCGGCCAGAGTCAGCCAGAACTCGCAGGCCTCCAGGGCCACGTTCTCGTCGGCGTCCTGCGTGCGCTGCAGCATGTACTGCAGCAAGAGACACGGACCACATATAAAGATCCTAGATACCTTCACGTGACAGTAAGACATCGGATGCCGGTCTCACCTGTATGATGCTGTGCATGTGGGGTATCAGGCGGTCGATCCGGACCTCCAACAGCATGACCAGAGCTCTGCACACGTTCTTCCTCACCTCACAGTCTTCGTCCCCCGCCAATGCAAACAGAGACTGAAAACGAAGCACACGGAGCACAGATGAGCTGAGGCTTCACCGCTGATGCAACTACTAACTCGTGGGTCAAGCCGGATTGTAGTAGACATATTAGACCGCTGTGAAGTGTGTGCTTCCTTGAAAGAACTGCAAGCTTGATTCGTCCTAGGTTGTTGTGGAAAAATTGTGTTTGTGTGTATTAGAGCCCTTTCCAACAATGACTGCGTGCTTTTGAGATCCATCTTTTCACGGACAATGGACTTATTTTGCAGCTATTACAGAAAATTCAAACACGCACACACTGGTGGCTCCCGAATGAAAAGCGATACATTAAGAGTCGAGGGAGCAAAAACATTTTGAGTTTGAAGATCAGGGTAAATGAAAATTATTTTGTCTTCTGGGAAACATTATCTGTAGCCTCTGAAGGGCAGTACTAAATGTAAACGATGACATTTAGGTAAAATAAGAAAAATGTACAGATCTCCATTCTGTTCAAAAGTTTTCAACCCCCAGCTCTTGACGCAAGATTTCTTCTTCTGCGTAATCAGTGAGAGTTTAAACCACCTCATAAATGTACATACGAGTCCCTCAGTTGTCCTCAGTGTGAAAAGATAGATGTCAAAATCATACAGACACTGTTGGAAAGGACTCAAATAGACAAAAAAAAAAGAACAGCTGGCAGTTGTTTAGGACAAACAAAAGAAAACGGCTGGGGAACATTTTATTATTAATATTAAGAATCAAGTGAGTGGAAACTTCTGAAGAGTTTTTTTTTTTCTATAAAGTGAACTTATTTTTGGACTATATATAAGCCTCATATGAAATATCTTATCCAGGTCAGTACTAAAACAATAGCATGCATTTTGTATGATTATTTCGGTAAAATAACATTTTTATGGTTCTTGTAATTCTTACAGACTGAATCAATTCATTAGCTGATTTCCTCACTGAATCAGTTCATGAATCGCTCACTCAACGAGCTGAAAACTTACAATTACTGCAAGAAATATTACGTTTTGCTCGACAGAAGCCACTCTTTGCTGGAGGTCAACTCACCTCTATGAATGTGTCGATGTTGTCCATGAGAGCCTGCGCCCTGCCAATAATGAACTGATTGACGCACGCTATGGCATGAGACCTACAGAGAGAGAGAGCGTGAATCAATGTTATTACTCATTACCAAACACAGAAGGCGTATCAGTGATGTACGTGTGTGTGTGTGTGTGTGTGTGTGTGTGTGTGTGTGTGTGTGTGTGTGTGTGTGTGTGTGTGTGTGTGTGTGTGTGTGGTTCTTCACCTGATCTTGGGGCTGCAGTGTTTGAAGAACTGCAGGAATTTGGGGATCATGATGTTGAGGGGTCGGTTCAGGGCATCACTGTCCAGCAGTTCAGACGAGTCCTCACAGATCTTCTGCAGCGCACCAAAAGAACCCTGTACACACACAATACATAAATAGATCAACTGCATTATGGGTTTATAATCAGAAGAGGAATCTTTATCTGTTATAGTGCCATGATAACTTGAGTATGTCTGGTCATGCCCATAATTTAAATGAAAAAATGTATAGGCCAAATAAATAATAATGTTTCACTTTTAATTATTGATCTAGGTAGTCCAGAGACTTTACAAGTTCAGTAGTTTTGTTATGGTTTAATACTAATTTGATACAGCAGTTTAAGCAGGACTGGACAATAATTCAGTATTAATATATATTGCGATATATTTTGTTTTTAATAACAGTGATACGATTTTAACAACTGCGATAATTCGATATACCAGCGTTTCCAATAAGCTGATTTATTTGCGGCATGCCACACATTTCAAAATCAAAGCGCGACGCAGGTGTAATGTATCTTTGAAGGGACCCCGACGGTCTTTTTAAAGTCACACACCTGTAATAAACACTATGAGAGCTGAGGTCTACTCAGCACCTGGTCGTTAGGTTCTTGAAAACAAACAGGTTAATTGTGTGTAAAAATGCAGTCTGGCAAGCCAATCACATCACAGGGCATTCTTGTGCAACTGTTGTTGTTCGAACAGAAGGTCTTGTCAAGTGCGCTGCACTGTTGAAGGAATTTATTGCACATTTTGGGAAAATACAAGGGAGGTAACAGGATTATGTCTCAGTCACATGATGATATGAAATGACAGATGGCCCATGCAAAAAAAAAAATAAATCATGAAAGGTCTTTAAAGTGGTGTTCTGGGCCATTATACTTTGGCACAATATCTGTCAAATGAACTAAAACCAATAGCACAATATGGCTTAATCCTTTAATCAAGCTTGCTTTCGTTCGGGCGATCGGCTCGTGATCCGGTGTCTTCTGCGTCTCTGAACAGCTCCGTTCACACTGAATAAATGCCGTCAACACGTCTACCTCATCTGCTTGCAGTTGAGCGCGAGTGTAGAACAAAACAAGCACCAGTTCTGCTTTACTTTGTATGGTAGATGATTACGGCGTATTACTAGACTTGTAGTGAGACTTTTGGAGCCCGTTTTCACCGAAGCTGTTCTTTTCCCGTCAAAATAAAAGCTCTACTTTCATTTACATTAAATAAAAACACACAATTGCAGCAGCTTTAAAAATTCTAAATAATTCCTTCAAGGGTAGAAATTAGGAAAGAAGTTATGTAAATTTCCCTAAAGCAAAAAAAAATAAATTTTATTCATTGTCATTTATTTTACAAGTGCAGTTGTTTTACAATATATGGCTATTGCTGTCACAGAAATACAAATAATACAAAACTGTTATTGCTATAATCTAAATTAATTGTTTTTTCTAAAACAACAGTGTGAACGCAATTTAGATTCAGCATGCCACGAATGAAAAGAGGGTTGAGGTTAACCTCGAGGTTCAGGACTTTTTCTAAACGTAATTTTTTTCAATAAGAACATGAGTTGGACCTCTTCATTTAGAACTCCCAAAGTACATTTATGCCTAATTGTCCTTGGAAAAAGTACATTTTTAAAGGCAAATTGCACTTTTCCAATGCTGTATGTGTTGTTTTCTTCTTAAAACAACAAATATCATACCGTTGACCGCATATCAAGATATTATCGTATTGTTGGGTTTCCATCCCTAGAAAATACTGAAAGTGCATGTTGAAATCAGTAAGCGTACTGCACTATTATGATGCTATTCCACAGAACATGGAAATAAACGCTGCATTTTATTGCTAAATTGGTATATTGATGCATATAAAAGAAATGAGGGTGAAGAAGTGGGGTGTTTGGGTCGACAATGTGGGAGTTTGGTTAAAACGCGTTTTACCTCACAGGTGTTGTAATCCTCTGAGTTGAGGAGGTTGCAGAGCTGAGGAAGCAGTTCAGGCCACGTCTGCAGCTCCCCTTTAGACGCGATGGTAGTGATGAGAATACCTGCGGACACGCACGGACACAAACCCAACTATAACAAAGCCTCGTAAGCTATTAGTGTCGCTCAAAGACAACGAACACTCGAGCAATTACAGCTAATCAAATCAAGAGTTTTGCACGCGTTCCCTCCACATCCATCACAGGTTCAGACTGACCGATGGTGGCGCGGATGAGCGGGGACGGGTCTCCGATGTTATTGAGACACTCTCTCTTGATGAAGTCGGCCACGGCCGGGGGGAAGTTCTGGTAGTGAGCCTTCACGTTGTTCTTGAGAATCAGACCGCTCAGAGAACGGGTGGGCTCGTCTGCAGAGACGGAGACAGGCTTTTCAGAGAAGCGACAGGAGAGTGCGCGAGACACGGAGGAAGACGACGGGACATTACAGACCTTCAGATTTGAGGCTGGTGAGGACGAAGATGAGATAGTTGTTAAAGTCTGGATACTGGTTCAGCTGCTCCAGTTTCTAAAGCGAGAGAGGCAGGAAGACATTAGGATCTCTTAAAAACGAGATTATTAAAAGATTATTAAGATGTCTATAAACTACGCCAGTAGATTTAGACATAAAAAAGGGACTAGGGGAATAAGGTTTAAAATCGTTTTCGTGAATAAATCAAATCATTCCCCAAAAAACCCCACAGAAATAACACAAATGCTGTGAACAAAGCTGAATTCAGAGCATTACTCGCATGATCCTTCAAATCAGAAATCAATCTAATATGTGGATTTGCTGCTCAAGTAATGTTTTAAAATATGGAGGATAAAAAACATTTGGGCTGCTTCATATTTTTGTATTCTTTGATGAACACTGACGTTGTTATTAACACTTTTAATCATCTGAATGCGTCTCAACTAAATAAAACGCTTGCATTTGTATTCCAAGATAAATATTTTAAACGTACAATAAATAAAAATGTTACACTTCAGCATATGACCCATCAAAAACGGCTAACACAAAAATCAGACTGAAGACATGTAATCATTTGCCCAGCTATGTTTTGACGGATAAGTAAGCTTTGAGGACATTTACATGACATTTAGTCTTTAAGACGAACACGTAAGTGACCGTAATGATAATCTACCTCTTGAACGGCTCTCTGCGTGGCCGTGTCTGGAGACTGCGAGTCCTTCAGCAGCTGCAGCACCTGCTGTAAACCCTGTTCATCCGGCTGCCACTCCATCCTGAGACACGCGCACACACACACACACAGAGAGACAGGAAACAAAGAGGAAAAATGAGTGGAAACGCACGCCCTCCTGACCACGGCTGCTTTCTTGGAACGGTTATAGGAAGAAGCGAGCAAATAACACGCATCGCAAACACCCACAGACCCACGCATTCACAACAAATTCCTGGTTTAAAACACTTTTAATTGTTGAAGCCAGGCTAATCCGCCGCGAGCACCTGGACGGCAGGGTTACACATCAGCTTTACCATCTGATCTGCTTTAGTGGGATCGAGGCAGACGAGAGTGTGAATGCCGTGATGCGCGAGCGTCTGACTCGCGTGTGGGCCGCGTGTGAACGCGCGAGCATTTCTTCAGGGGCTCTGCAAATGCTCAGGAAGTGCACCGGATCCATTTAAATACCAGTTCACTGCATACGCTACCGTTTCTCCTGCGTATCAGTTCGAGCGTACAGATTGGTGCGAGAGAGTCAGCAGCAAGCAAACCTGAAAACCTGTTCTCCGGCAAGATTTCAAACGTTTCGACGATGAAAAAGAATGAATCGTTCGCATGTTACAAATGCAACCCGATGCGTGGAGACACAGAGACACAGATTAATAAAAAAAAAAAATAATTATTTCATCACAAAGTTGTTTCGTTCTACAGTTTCTAACTTGATTTCAAAACTGTGCACTTGTGAACTTTTCGTGTCTTAAGTAACTGTATAAATGTCTGTCCATATCTAAAAATTAGAGAAGGAGAAGATAAACTGTACGGATAGATAGACAGTAAGGCGTATACATGCATATATCTAGTTAGTTTTAATGCCTTGGAGCACAAAACAGGTCTAAAGTAGCAAAGGAATATTTGTAGCAATATACAACAACGCATTGCACTGGGACAAAATTATAAAAGATCTATAAGCCAAAAATCATTAGGTTATTAAATAAAGATCACGTTCCGTGAATATTTTGTACATTTTCGACTACATGCATTGCTAAGGACTTCATTTGGACAACTTTAAAGGTGATTTTCTCAACACTCAGATTCAAATAGTTGCATCTCAGTCAAATACAGTCCTTTAAAAAAACATGTCTCTAACAAACCATATATTAACAGATTTTTCGTGTGTTTTGAGATGACGCATAAATCCTAATTTTGAAAAACTGACCGGTTTTGTGGTCCAGGCTCAAATGATATTATAAACATGCACATACGACTGAAAAGTGTGTCCGTGTGTATGTCTGAGGACTGCCTGAACGGGTGTATGATACATGTGTAGCGTGTCTGCGTTACATGGATGTTTGTGAGGGTGTATGGGGGATGTTTATGTGCCTACTTTAGTGTCCCGTTTGTATGTATAATCTCTGTGTGTGTGTGTGTGTATGAGTGTGTAGGCCGTGTGTGTGTGTGTGTGTGTGTGTGTGTGTGTGTGTGTGTGTGTGTGTGTGTGTGTGTGTGTGTGTTTACGCAGCCCGGTTTAACCCAATTCCCCAGCTCACATCAGACGCGTTAACCGATCACACACGAAATAAAACGCATCAAACCCCGCTATACGTGCGAGATGAGCGTGTATAACGATGCGGGATAAACACACACAGTCGCTCATGTAGCCGTTAGCCGCTGTGCTAACCCGCCAAACGCTCTCACCTTCAGTCACTGTTTCTCACTCTCGGCGTCGGCGTGTATCTCTCTCTGCCGCGGCAACGCGCTGATAGCCGTCGGTTGGCGGTCACGGATGGCTCGCCGCGGGTTTCTGCGTAATTTCTGCGGGATTTAATCGGCGTGTTTGCTGTTATTCTTCTTTCACCGGCGGCGCCTGATGCATGGCGGACGCGTTAATCGCGCGGTGTGGATCTGAGCGGCTTCCGTACCGTGACGCTGACGTCATGCCTCATTAACATAAAACGGACTGAAACCCGAACGCTGGCCGTTAGGGTTTTATTCGAAGAAACATCTAGATATATCGACTAACGCTTATTAATTGTGCTCTGTATTTCGTGAATGAAGGTATATGATCGGTGTAACCTAATTTCAGAGGTCTGTAATTCATCATGTGACCTGTAGATGGAGACAAAGAAGAAATAACGGGTCATTCGGGTTCATCAGCCTCCGTGTGTTGGAAAGGTAATAGATTACAAATAAAGTTACCCTATTTAAAATGTAATAAGTAGTGTAACTTTGTTTTTTGTTTTTGTCTCGTATTTTACAGCAATTTAGGAAGAAAATCAATTCAGTCTGTGTGTGTGTGTGTGTGTGTGTGTGTGTGTGTGTGTGTGTGTGTGTGTGTGTGTGTGTGTGTGTGTGTGTCTGTGTGTGTGTGTGTGTGTATCATTTCAGGGGAAGGGGAACTGTTATTCTGTATTTAATGTAAATCTTTTTATTTCAATTTAAATATTATCTGAAGAAAGCGACCTATATCTTCAAGAGCATTGCATTGTGGGCTTCGTGTCCAGTCAGGTCTGTTCTGTTGTCTTTTGCACATTTTGTCAACCGTGATTTTCTGTGTCATTTATTCAGATTAGTTTGCTTAATGTGCCAACTGTTAGCTTTTTTATTTATTTACATCTTATAGAGTCGGCAAACTTTAAATGGAAAATGATTTTAATAACCACAAGACCCCAAACTCTATCGCAATCAAAACTTTATTCCAGTTTGCTATTATTAAACCGGTTACCATACAAGATAATCACAAGAACGGAGATGAGCGACTGTCAAACTGGCTCTTCACTTCGGCTAAAACCTGCTATTCCGACATCTTTGATACGCATGCATTTCGGTATTTCATAGGAACGGACTTCAACAATCTCTCCACCTTCGTTCCTCGGGTCGGAGCGACGGAGGCGAGGAAGGACAGGGGAAAAGGGATCGAGCGGTCCTTTAACATAACGAGCTGATTTCGCTCTTGCTGCAGCCCCATTTACAGCACGCGTTGGACAACCCGACCACGACGTCCCGCCCCTTCCTGTCTGACGTGCGCAAGGCCTCCAGCACTTCCTCTGAGATGAGCGAGCGGACCGGCCGGCTGTATGCGGGGCTCTGCTGGCCCTCTCCCGTCCAGGCAGGGGCCTCTGCTTCGGGCCGGGGTCTGTAGGGGAGTCCGGGGCCGATGGGGGTTGAGGCCCAGCTGTCAGAGGCCTCGTCGTCATGAGCAGAGAGCAGATCACTGGAGAGGTCACCTGACCACAGAACAACAACACAACGATATGACACTGATGGCTAGTAAACAGCCACCTAGCAACCACTCCAATCAACCTAGCAACTGCATAGCAACACTCTGCCAAGCCGCAGCACACACACACACACACATTATTAATAATTAAATATGTGCTAAAAATGGTTTATATTAATATTTTATTATTTTATTTTATTAATAATAATACTGTAATAACAGTGTGTATATTTATTTACATACGTATGTGTATATACAACAATATTACAATAAGTTAGCAATGTAATGAATAACGGTTTCATTAATAATATCAATTATTATTTTTATTTAATATATATATTTTTATTGTTGATCGTGCAGTTATTATTTTGTTATTATTATTATTTTGTATTTTATTCACTTTTTAATAAGGTTAAAATAACTTACGTAAATATGAGTTTGTGGGTTATATTTCAGTTTGCTCTCTGTGTGTATTATAAATAATAATTAGTAATGGCAAAATTAATTTAAACAGCATATACCGATTATATAAGGACACGCACATACAGAATATTTTTGGAAAATAATTACATGCATATATTTATAGGCATATAATTTATATCATAATGCTATACTTTTTGATTTTATATATATTACTTTATTAATTATTTTGAATGCAATTAATCATTGGCCACTAATAATAAAGTAAATGAAAAAAAGAGCTATTAAGTGCAGTTTTGCTCTCAAAATGTGAGGGGTGTTATTATTAATAATAATAATAATCATTAAATAAATAATGTATGTTTTAATTGCTTAAGTCAAAGCTAGCCTGTATAGAAATTACAATAAAATACATTTTGCATATAGCCTAAATGCACGTTGTTCCTTTAAATGTGTCGACCTAACATTGCCTGATTCTAACAAACCACACCATCAACAGAAAGCTCATTAATTCAATTTTCAGATGATTTATGAATCTCTGTTTCAAAGAATTGACCCTAACGACTTGTTCTGTGGTGCTGGATCGCTGCCTCCTCCTCCCTGTCTGTCTCATACCTGACACGTCCAGAGACCTCCTCCACCGCGAGCCTCCGCAGGTGAAGATGACCGCCCGGATGAACTCTCTGCCGCACAGCTTCACGCCGTAGACCGGGTGTCCGTCCGCGGCCCGAGCGCCGCCCAGCAGCGCCGCCAGCAGGCCGAGCGCGAGTACTGCAGCTTTGCACATGACCGCCTGAGAGAGTTAAGAGTCGCTGTAAGTGTTTCTCTGCGCTCCTCGCCGGTCAGAGAGATCTCCTAACCTCTTCTTGCCCTGCTGCGTGTTTTATAGGGGCTCGCGGATGCTGTGCGTCAGAGACCTTTAAGAAGACAAAGGCCCGGCGCCTCTGTGATGAACCTGCGCCATGTCGAATGAAGCGGCCTAATCTTATCGCTCCTGACCTTTTTGTCATCGTACACATGTGGAATGAATTATGAAGTTTACAAACGCTGCGCTTTCAATCGGGTGCATGTAAATACTCACATTATTAGCCTATAGTACTACCAATCAAGTAGGCTTTTCTAAACCAGGTTTATTATATTTGACATCAACGCCACAATGCTTTAACGCCACAACGTTTTATATTTATATAAAGATTCTAGTAAAACTAATTTTTCATACGTTAAATACAAATTATCGAAACATATGGTACACTTACTCATTTTTTTTAATGACCAGAAAACTTTCATGCAAATTTGTTACATGGGAATATAATAATAATTACTGATCCTGTGTGGGGTCATGTGAAAAAATTATATTCATTTAATGTTCCATTTTCAGGCTACTTTTAATGTTGCTTTTTTTATTTATCATGTAATAAACACCTTACTACATGAACTGCACTAGGCGTAGCATGGCAAAGTAGGATTTGTGAAAGCAGAATTAGAGAGGATCATTGCGTTATTATTTTTTAATAACATATAATGCAATCTGATTATGAGCATTTTAAAACGTAATCGAGTACTCTGATAGAGAATACACAGATAACATCGGTTACTACCCGGCACTGTACTGTATGATTTTCATATTCATATACAGCTGAATTCCCATGAAACATCATCAATACACAATAAAGTAAAGAATATCTAACATGCACGTCTGATTTAGCTGGCCTCTCGTGACACAGCGTGCCCGGATGA
>NC_056699.1:26418915-26436415 GCF_018831695.1 Puntigrus tetrazona | reverse complement strand
GTTGACATTTAGCCAAAACAGTACATTAGAAGGATTTCTGGAGGATCATGTGACACTGGAGACTGAAGTAATGATGCTGAAAATTCACCTTTCATTACAGAAATAAGTCATTTTTACAATATATTTGAATAGAAAGTGGTTATTTATTTATTTTTAGAATATTTCACAATATTGTTGTTTTTACTGTATTTTTTATCGAATAAAGGCAGCCTCTGTGAGCATATATATATTATATATTATATGCTTTAAAATTTGTCAACATAAAGTTTTTGTATATTTAAAATTTAGATTGAGCAAAACATCAACACTAATAGAAAATAAAAAATAGGGTTTTTTTAGAAAATCTATTGTAAAAATAGATTTTAGTTTGATACATAAATATATAAAAATCTATATTTATTTAAATTTCATATATATATTATATATTATATATATATATATATATATATATATATATATATATATATATATATATAATTTCATAAAAATATATAGCAGATTATGAAGATGAATGAAGATATCGGAGAATAATTTCATTTATAGTCGAGAGATAAACTGGAAACTGGAGGATGCAGGAAAAAGCACAGGTTAGGTAAACGTCTTCATCCTGCCTTGAGCTTGATTTCTCCTCTCTCAATCTCTCTCTCAATCTGATACCTGTGTTTACCCGAATGAGAGATTTCTTTGCCCATCTGTGGAGATTAATTGTTCAAGGCCGGCCCGTGTGAGCCTGATATAAAGAGAAATGGCTGCATGTGTGTCTGTGTTCAGATCATGTTCTACAGCAGCTGTCTGTACAGTCTGGATGTGCTGTACCGTAAGTACGGGCTCATCTTAGCTGCTTTCCACGATGCTTTCTGATATTGTTTTGATATGGTTTCTTCCCGCAGGTTTTGCACTGAGCAAAACGAGGCTTCCCCTTTCGCTCAGTTATTATTTCCTCTTTACCGAGAACGGTTTTGTCATGTGTTTCCTTCTCGCTTCTCTTTATTTTTCTCTTTAGCGTGTCTTCCTTTCATTGTGTGTGAGAGATTCAGAGGCCATATGCTACACTTCTAATGCATTATTGTTTTTAACAATGTTCTTCTAGACTAAACGGGCTATTTTGGCTCATCTTCTTACAGTCACGGTATATTTTTATACTCAATGTCATATACTCAACCTCAAAACATTTTAAACCGTCCTGTTTCAGTTATATCCTTTAATATGCAAATGAGTAGTTTGACGTTCGTGTGGCTTGTTCTTGGTCTTCCTGTCTCTGTGTAGAGGGCTCACGTCACTCGAATGACTCCGAATCGAATTCTCCTCCTGCAGGACAGACTGGTGTTCCCACACAGGTAGTGCAGCAGGTGCAGACGGCACAGGTAATGCACACACATGCGTACATGTGGGATATCAAAGCCATAAGGATCGAACTCATTTCTCCATTGCGGTGATTTGTGTCCAGCAGAGGTCTGTGGTTCAGGCAGCATCCAAGAGCGGACAACTGGGGGTCGGTAATCTACACATCACACCGGAGGTACACACACACACACACACACAGACAAACACACACACACACTTTATAACTGCTTTAAGCAGAATGACATTATAACATGCCTCATATATGGGAGGTCTCATCTACTGTAACGGGTTCTTCTACAGTTATGTATCAGTTCAAACCTCAAAAACTTGGTTTGATCTCTCTCTCTCTCTCTCTCTCTCTCTCTCTCTCTCTCTCTCTCTATATATATATATATATATATATATATGTGTATGTGTGTGTGTGTATATATATATATATATATATATGATGATTTGTTATCTAATCATACAAAAATGTACACATTTATTTTATATATTAATACAATTGTGAAATATTTAATTAAAAAAATAAATAAATTACATGTCAGTATTTTAGATTCTGTATTAATAAAATTTTTATAATAATAATATAAATTAATATATTAATAAAAGTGTTTTTCTCCAAATTTGCCAGCTTACATAGTTTAAATTTACGTAGTCATTAAAGTCTAATTTTCAAATAATTACAGATATCTTTAATGCTGTTCTCTTGTAATGAGCAATAATCTGGTAAATGTAGTTTTTTACAGGTGCAAATGAACATATTAACTATTGTGTCTTTGTATTGTTTGTATACTTGCGTATAAAGTTTCGTTTAATGTATTTAAGTAAGGATTTAGATTTGACATTACATAGACATGCTTCGTGATGTTCCCCTCATACCTGACTTTTAAGAGTCTGATGTGAAACTGCTGTTTGTTTGTGTGTAGGTCCCTGTCCAGCATGTTTACCCGAGCCAGTTTGTGGAGGGAGACGCCAACTACAACAATACTGCAATGTGAGCGTCAACACACACAGTGCTCGTGGTGTTCATTTAGATTCTCTTTACTCTAAAAAAAAAAAAATACTTAAATTTCTCTGTACTGGTCCTTCTCTTTCCCTTTTCAGTCGTTCCGGTAGCTACCAGTTCACAGACCCCTCCCTCTACTCTCAGGCCACGCCCACTGTCACTTACTATGAGACGTCGCCCACCACCGGCTCACTGGTCACGTCCCCCTCCAGCACCCAGCCGGTGTCTGTGACGTCCGGGACGGGCACAGGGGTGGTCTCCATGTTCTCAGAGGGCAGCCCGGGGATCACCGTGGTGGCAGGCGGGTCCTCGTCAGGAGTGGGCGGGTCAGGGGGCGTGGTTGCCAGCGGAGCGGCGGGAAGCTATGTGATTCAGGGAGGGTACATGCTCGGTGGAGCCGGAGGAGGGAACCAAAATTTCTCACACAACACACGTGCATCACCCGCAACTGTGAGTGAATTGTAGGAAAAACATTTCTTGTCTGAAATTAAATGTTTAAGTGCTAAATTTACTACTAATAATTAATAATAATAATTTAGCACATAATAAAATAATTAAAAATAATAGAATAACTAAATATAAATATTTTTCTAAATAATATTCATATAAAATTCTAGAATAGCAAACTATAGAAATAAAAATAAAAAAATTTAAATGAAAGCTAAAAATATAAAAATAAAGCCAATAAAAAAATATGAATAAATACTATAATTGTATGTACACAATGCTAAAATACAGAGAAAAAAATCATATTCACCAATAAAACAGGTAAAAAAAACATTTTTGTTTTGTCTGTCTTCAGGTGCAGTGGCTGATGGATAACTATGAGACAGCTGAAGGTGTGAGTCTTCCTCGCTGTACTCTTTACTGTCACTACCTCCTGCACTGCCAGCAGACCAAGCTGGAGCCTGTGAACGCCGCCTCCTTTGGCAAACTCATCCGCTCCGTGTTCATGGGCCTCAGGACCCGACGTCTCGGCACCAGGTACAGTCACACTGTCCGGACAAGCTGTGATGTAATAAAGCTTGAGCCTCAACAAGCAATGTGAACCACTGTGCTTTATTTGCATGTTCGCTGTGCCGGGTCGCTCCATCAACAGTAAACTCTCTGGTATAGAATTTGCTCCACATAACTGCGCATTACAATATAAAGTGTGTGTGTTTCAGAGGGAACTCTAAGTACCATTACTATGGCCTTCGAATCAAGAGCAACTCCCCTCTGCACAGACTGGTGGAGGACCAGCAACACCTGGCCATGAGACAACAGCCGTACTCACAGAAACAGAGGTGTGTGTGTGTGTGTGTGTTGTAAATCACATACTGTTGTTAGCGTGACTGATAGCCTCATCTGTTGATATAGGATAAAGCCTGTGCAGAAGGTGGAGGGACTAACCAATGGAATGGGCCTGGGGGTGGGGCATCAGCAAGGGGCGGGGCTTTCCGACATTAGTGCCCAGGTTCACCAGTATCAGCAGTTTTTAGGTAAGATGAGCAGCTCTTTTTTTTGGACATATAATCTTACTCCACATCAACCTTTTTGAATGCGTGTGTTCCTCAGATGCATCTCGCAGTCTGCCGGAGTTCCCTGATCTCAAAGATGAGGGTAAGCCTCTGCCCGACGGACTCCATGCTCAACATGTACACACATATCAGATGATCTACAGGGAGCACTGCGAGGTGAGTGTGTGCGCTGGATGTGAGATGTCTGGTTGTTTTAGCGCTTCGCTGAATAATGTGTGTGTGTTTATAGGCAATTCTGGACGTGATGGTAAACCTGCAGTTCCCTCTCGTGGAGACGCTTTGGAAGAGTTTCTGGAGGTTCAGTGAAGGACAAAGCAGTGACACGGATTCACTCGACCTGTGAGAAACACTGGCTCCAAGTGCGGTCACAAGTGTTGTGATGTTGTGTTGTGTCTTACTGATGTCTCTGTGTTTACAGTCATGACGAATCAGAGAAGCGTTTGCCCAAATCAGTTCTGGTTCTGTTGTGTAAATATGAGCCCGTCCTCAACTGGGCCCTCGAGTGCGACAATTTACTGTACCAAAGCCTAGTGGAGATCCTCATCCCTGATGTCCTGAGACCAATCCCCAGTGAGTTCTCACAACTCTACACAAACTCTACATTTCTTTACAGAAACTAAATGAACTCTGCTCTAGTGAGTTAACTAACTCTACATAGGCTCTATATAAACTCCATCCCAGTGAGTTACGTAGCTTTACAAAACTCTATACAAATTTCAACTCGACGTAAACTCTATATAAACAACTATAAAAACTCCATTAGAGAATTACAAAATGAGTTTTGAGTTCTCACAACTCTACACAAGCTTTATATCTCTATACAGTAGCTAAATGAACTCTTTCCAGTTGAGTTATCTGACTACACAAACTCTATATAAACTCAATTTGAGTGAATTAACCTAACTCTACACCAACTCTATAGAAACACCATCCCAGTGAGTTACACTCTACAGAAACTCTATACAGTAACTACATAAACTTCATCCCAGTAAATTACAACTCTTCATCATGCTTTTTACACAATGCTATACAAACCCAGTTAATTACAAAATTCTACTTTTTATTCTACTTTTTAAACCTTTATCCTCTACGCAAACTCTAAATACATACTCTGTTCCATACAGTTACTAAATTTTATATAATCACTGTTCTTGAGATACACAACACTAAACAAACTCTGTATCACCTCTATCAAATCAAAATTCTATACAATTCCTTTTAAACAACTTGTACAGTAAGTTTCACAACATTAGAGTAACTGTATAAACTCCATAAATTTTCAACTCGGTGAGTTATAACACAACACAAACTCTGTGCCCTTCAATCCAGTGTGTTAGAACTCTATACAAACTCTATATGAACTCCACACAATTATGCAATTCTATTACACATAAAATCTATAAAACCTTGTATTTATTCAGACTTCATGTAAACAACATACCCAGGGAGTTACACAGATCTACACAAACACCATTTCGATTAGTTACAAAACTCTAGATAATTCTGTCCAAATTGTATATAATGATCAACCTCAGTGAGTTACATAGTCCTCTAAGTAACCTCTCATCATGATTATTCTACACAGCTCTTTAATAAACTTTACATAAAATACATTCCAGAGTTACACAACCAAGCACAAACCTATACAGATTTAATAAACACCATCCCAATAACTTTACACAAACTCTACATCAACTCTATCCACAGAGAGTTGAAACCTATAAAACCTATACAGTTTTGCACAACTCTACATAAACAACATCCCCAGTGAGATCCACAACTCTATACAAACTCTATACAAAGTTTATATAAATTCTATTTAGTTACAAAACTCTGCAGTTACCAAAGCTTTATACAAAGAATTTATAAACAAGTTCCACCACGAACAACACAAATATATACCATTTTTCACACTGTATACAACTTGACAATGTAAACTCTATATTAACCCTATGAACTTCAACAGAACTCAGTACAGCTGAAGGTTCTCAACACTTTCTTATTAATACCATATCCTTTTTGACTCCTGTCTCTCTCTTCCTGTAGGTGCCTTAACTCAAGCCATCCGTAACTTTGCTAAGAGTCTGGAGAACTGGCTGACCAACGCCATGATCAACATCCCGGAGGAGATGGTCCGCATCAAGGTCTGAAACACGCACAGATCTCCTCTTACTTCCGTTTGTTTTGGTTGTGTTCATGCTAACGCTGAGTGTGTTTTGTAGATCGTGTGTGCGGGAGCGTTTGCTCAGACTCTGCGGCGCTACACATCACTCAATCATCTGGCTCAGGCGGCCCGGGCCGTCCTGCAGAACACGGCTCAGATCACACAGATGCTCAGCGACCTCAACCGCGTCGACTTCACCAACGTACAGGTAGCGCGGCCCGCTCGGTTCCTGTCCTGGTATCCCCAGATCTCCCCTACCGTTCTTAATGTATAACTGGATGCGTGTGAGTGCAGGAGCAGGCCTCGTGGGTGTGTGGCTGTGAAGATGGTGTGGTCCAGCGGTTGGAGCAGGACTTTAAACTCACCCTGCAGCAGCAGAACTCTCTGGAGCAGTGGGCTACATGGCTGGATGGGGTCGTCTCACAGGTCCTGAAGCCGTACACCGGCAGCCCGGCCTTCCCCAAAGCGGCCAAACTCTTCCTGCTCAAATGGAGCTTCTACAGGTGAGAGCGCTGCTTACTCCCCAGTCATACTAACGATTTTATGACGGGTCATATGCACGAGTCGGTGTTTATCACAAGCTCATCCAATGATTTCACAAAGCGACAGCGGCCATAATGAGATGTTATGGCTTTTCTGTATTGAAAGGAAGTGGAGACGGGTCATGTGTTTTTATTTCACAGTCTATGATTGAATAACACTGCGCTCTTCAAGGCACTTCACAGCTCGTGAGACAATGCCCGAAATGCAACAGGAACCTCGTTATGACCACGTTATGCATTTCTAATCCGATTTTGTGCGTAAAATCACTTTTGGCAGCCCGGTTAAATGAGTCGAAAAGCAATCTCACAGTGTTTTTGGTGTGTTTTGTAGTTCTGTGGTGATCAGAGATCTGACCCTGCGTAGCGCGGCCAGTTTCGGCTCGTTTCATCTAATCAGGCTGCTGTATGACGAGTACATGTATTACCTGATCGAGCACAGAGTCGCAGAGGCCAAAGGAGAGACGCCCATCTCTGTTATGGGAGAGGTAGACATATAAACACACACACACATATGCATGCTGTCAAACAGGCAATGCGATGATTTAACATTGTGTTTGTTGTTCCAGTTCGCCTGTCTCAACAGAAGTCAAAGGTCATTGGATCCTGATAAAGGTACGTACAGAAACGCACCTGTCTTATCAATCAGAACATAAACATGCCTGAGACTCCCTTAAGTTTTTATAACAAACTTCATCATGCTGTAGCAATTATAAATCCCATTTAACGAATGTGTGTAGATGAGGAGGATGAGGAGGAGGACGATGAGACCGATGAGGATCAGGACATGGCCATTCCTGTGGTGGTGGGGGAGGAGTCACTGGAGCCGCCCACCAAACTCGCCCGAACGGAGCTCTACAGCAACAGCAGCAGCAGCACGCCGAACTGAATTCAGTTTATTCACACTGACTCTGTGTGCTGAGCTCATCTCTCTACGATTGACATACAATCTTCAGTTTTGCTGATTTAAGTTCGGTTCAGTTCGTTTTCTGTCGACACAGAGAAACTGAGCGATCATTTGCGTTTCCTGGGGTGAATCGGCCCTCAGAGCTGCTCTATGATCTAATGAAGCTTTTCTAGAAAACGGTAACATTCGTATGCCTTAAGTGCACGAACACACACATTTTCATTGCCTTCTGTTGTCGATCAAAGCTGCCATGTGTGTCATATCTCGACTCTTAAAGTGACAGTACATCAAAACTACTTTTCTTACTTACATTTTTTTGTCTTGTTTCCAGCCAAAACAGGAAACAAGATTATTTTGCTTACCCCATTGGCGGGAATATTTAGCTTGTTATAATGACTTAATCATTTTTACTTTTTGATTTAAAGTGCCCCTATGACGGATTGTTAAAAACGATCGTTCGCTCAGTGTGCAACACGGCTTGCAAGTTTTTAAATGTGAAAGCGAATGAAGTTATTGTCTCTTAAAAGAAAGAATAGACTCTGAATCGTTGGAATAAAACATTTTAAAGGGAATCTCAAGCCGTTTCATGTTGACGTCAACATGAAATATTAGCATATTGCCCGCCCACTTGAAATGAAAATAGTGTAAAATAGCGGTTTCCCTGGTAACGCTGTACACAAAGCAGCACGGTACTCACAAATGCTACTTTCGTCATGAAATGGAAACAAAATCAAAGAATCAGGTTTGGAAAAGCGATTGGACTGATTGAGCCAGTAAGGTCAAAATAAATGCATATTATATCACAAAGAAGGTGTTTTTTGACCTTGAATGCATGTTTTCAGCCTGTTTTCAGAGACACTCAAAATACCATCCTTTCATTACCCATAATAGGTGCACTTTTCAGAATTTCTTGAATGTTATGATATTTTTGGCTGGAGTCGAGACAAAAAATCTAAATCAAGAAACGCACGTTTTGCAGCGTAGCCGTTCCAAATGCATCTCCAAAAAAGTATGTTCCACAGAAGAAGGTTATTTAATGAGGGGCTAATTTATAAAGATCGTTTTGGAGTGAACTGTCGCTTTAAGAGTCCTGTTTTGATGAACCTCCACCTGCTTCATGCTGCCATAGAAATCATCGTTTGCCAAAGCCAATCATACTTCACCTAGGCCCATTCCTCATTAATATTCATGAGTGCGGTCGTTTAAGGTGTAGCTGAAAAGTACAGCGGCAGATTTTGCCTTTCACAGCTGTAACGCCACATCCTTCCATGCTTTGACTTTTTCTTTCTTTTATTTTTTAAATAATAATGAAAATTATATATACAAGTGTTGTGCTTTAATCAGCTGTTTATCTTTGATGCTTTATGATTTGAGTCTGATGCTAATGGATCAAACGTGCCTTCAGACGATTATTCAACCTAAAGATCCATGAACGTATAAATAAATTTCAGAAACGAGAATGCTTTTTATATATATATATATATATATATATATATATATATATATATATATATATATATATATATATATATATGAAATCTAATCAGTAAAACAAGCAGAATCAATTTCATGCATATTTTAAAAAACACTTTCAGTTGCCAAGTTTGGTTGAGACGAATGAGATTCGGTGTTTTATCATCCACTTCGCTAAATTAAACGAAAGCTTCTTGTGTTCATCTGTCGTTTTTTTCCCCCTCATTTCGCACGAATCACTCATTCTATATCCACACAAATGTAGCGAGCACAAACGATTCAACCAACGTTGAATGCATTAGAGATGTTTTGTGATTGGACGCTCCGGTGCAGTTCATGAATATTCTGTAGCTAATTATGGCGGTTTTTGACAGCCAATCAGCAGCTAGTGTGCTACTCTCCAGTGGTTATAGAGCCAAACCAGAACGTGTTGGACAATTAAGTTTTCATTTAAAAAAAAGAAAAAATATGCTAGTGATGATTATGAATACTAAAGTAACAGTTTAGCACAGGTTTATATTGTTTTTAAATATATATATATATATATATGTTTCTTTAATTGTACTATAAGAGTTGCTGCAAATGCTGATTTTAGTTGTGTGAAAATTTTCCTGTGTGCGATTATGCTAAAGTATGATATAGTTTTATGATCTTGTACTGTTGAAACCATAATGGCCTTATTTGAAGTGTACCCGTAGCAGAGATCCATGTAAAAATCTGTATTATCGTGCCTCAAAGTTCAGTGTCCCTTTAAAAAAAAAAAAAAAAAGAAAGCTTTTAAGAAAATTATGCATTCTGATGTTTTGTATCGGTTACAAACATGCCGTTGACTTATTTTCAGTGTTATTGTTTACTAAAACGTGTTTTTGTTAAATGAAATAAAGATATATGAATTGAAAAGATGGAAAACACAACATCAAATCTTAAAAGTAGAAATGTTGCCTTGGCAACGAACTAAAAATTAATATAAAATTACAACAAACTAAATTAAAGCCAATTAAAAATGCTAACAAAATTATTACATATTAATGTAATATTAAAATGCTCGCTTTGATGCAATGAAAAGTCATAAAACCAGTAATGTACTCAAGGAATATTTAATTTTTATCAAAAATAAAGTAAAACGACGTTGCATAAAAACAATATTCTCATCCAGTCCAGCTGTGAGGCCACAACTAGTATTAAAAAAGGGCAGGAGGGGTCGACAGCTTCTGATTGGCTGATGACTCGGACTAAACCATGTAAACAACTGCATCCTAAAACAAAATCGAGCAAACAAATACAGATGAGCCCCAAAGCTAGGTCTTATTTCTGTCCTGCGCTTTACAATTACAGGGCATTTCAAACAGAAAAACAACTACTTCAGTCCATTACACCAACATCAAAACAAGTGTGTATAAGTGTGCAAGTTTAACAGAGACAGACGTTCAGTCCTGTTGTGTACTGGGATGGCGATCGCTGACGTGTTTCGAAAAATGTTCCCAGAGTGTCCGGTGCTGTCGGAGTACAGGTGGAGCGGAGCACCGTGGATCTGCTTCGTGTCCCTGAATGATCCGCATCTCACACACAATCACACGGATACACTAAAGAGCAGCAGAGAGTGTGTGTGTGTGTGACATCTCTCTCACAGGACGATCCAGGTGCCTCTGTCATTATCAGCCAACACCTGAAGAGAAGAACCTGCAAAGAGCGGGAAAAAAAAGTCACAATAAAATGTGTAAAATTTTTATATACAAGTTTTAAATACAAAAGCTCTTCTGAATCAGTAAAAATATATACAATTTAATATAATAAATATAATTTATTAATTCTTTCATCTTTAAATCTCACAGTGCAACTTTACTTCTTCCGTAATGTAGCCTTTTTTTTCATATTGATGCAAAAACGGTTAAATCTGACAAAACACTGTTTATGTTTGCCTAAAATAAAAATCATGTACATGCTACCATTCATAAGTTTGGAGTCCGTATGATTTGTTAGTGTTTTCATTAGTTTGTTGGTGCTTTAATTTTAATTTTGTTTATTCATAAGGACATATTAAGACATTGATAAGGCTGTCTATTCATCACTGATTCCTGAAACGAAGTGTTTTTGAACCCCGATCATCTGAATTTCTGAAGATCAGAGTAAATTCAGCTCTGATCACAGCAATGAATTACAATACATTCTCATAGAAAACGTGAGCATTTTTGATCAAATAAATGCAGACTTCTTTCACGAACATTATCTGGGACACGAGCGTCTGAAGCACACCTTTATGCAGAGCCTCGTTGGTCATGCGGTTGATGTAGCGCGAGCTGCTCTCGGGGACGAGCCACCGCATGACAGTGTTCACGCACGACTTCCTGTAGGAGCTCCACACGCTTCCACTGCGGCAGAAACAAACACGTGAGGAGATCTGCGCTGCGTCAGGGCAGACATACGGCACGGGCCTGGCGTCCCGAGGGCATTACCTGGTCTGACCTTTGACCTCGGTGAGGTCGCCGACGCCGACTGTGCGACACGCACCGGTGTTCAAATCCCAACTGACCTGCAGGCTGGAGTGATACGACTTGGGCCTACACACACACACACACAGAAACAACGTATTAATGAGCATTTCGTCATATGTACGGTAGCGTGCGTGTGTGTGTGTGTGCGTGTGTGTGTGTGTGTGTGTGTGTGTGTGTGTGTGTGTGTGTGTGTACCTGCAGTGCTCATCCTCACAGTTAGAGAACGCCAGCAGCAGCAGCCCGATGTTTATCACCACTATATTGGTCTCCGGGCAAACCTGTTGCCATAGAAACAGCAGAACGCATGCAAATTAGAACACTGCACCAATAGAGCGCAAACAAAGTAAACATTCCATCCGTCTCTGTCTTTTAAGGCTGGACACACACTACACAGCTCTTGAAATCTGAGCAGATTAGAGGAAAACTCGGCACGACCGAAATTGTTCTGATCACAACAAGCTCGTGCAGAAACGTGCACCTCGTTGCTAGGAGATTAAAACGAATGTGTTCTAAAATATAACGTGTTTGATAACCTCTGATTGGATAAAATCAAAGTCTGAAGCTAAAAAAAGAGCATCATACACTCGGGTTGAATCTGGCTCGGACTTTTCCCAGCCGGCCTTAACTTGTTTAGAGTTAGGCTCGTAGCTTATAGCACTTTAAAACGCTAAAAACGCATTTTGTAACTAAATCCTAGCTAAAATGCCGCATGTAACGCAGCAGCTCCTCCTGAAGAAAACCCCGTCACCTCGAGGATGACGACGTCGTAGTCGCTGAAGGAGCAGAACTGGGAGCCCCAGTCAGCGTCGTTCCTGATCACCTCGTTGATGAGATACTCGAAGTCCAGCGTCAGCTGCTCGATGCACACGCACTGAGAGAGAGAGAGACGCAAACACACACGAGAGATCAAACACAGCCCCGCAGCATCGGACGCGTGCGGCGGCGGAGACACGCACCTGACCGCTGAACTGTCCCGTCACCAGCTGCAGGTTTCGTCCCTTCAGATCCGTCACGGTGAAAGGAAGCAGGACTTTATCATCCTCATCACCTGCAGACGAGAGACAGAGACCAAACAGATTACATACCAGTTCAGATGAGCTCTAGAAAACAAAAACTTGAAATCAAAATGAAATGAAACGGTTCTAACGAAAGTGGTATAGTCCAATTCGTTTTTTAGTGGTTCGTTTTAGCAAGTCAAAAAGAAGATGCAGTGTGAACGGTGTAGTCTGATCACAACCAAATGGCTCTTATATACCGGCTGTTTTAGTGGTTAATAAACATACAACATGATCAGTATAATTTGATTCAGGAACCAAATAGCCCGACTCATTTAAAAATGGCTCAGTGAATCAAAACCACGGCATGACCAGCATAGTCTACTCATGAACAAATGGTTTTTAAGAGTTGAATCTTTTTAGTGAATCACAAAACACACAGTGTGTCCGGCAGGGTCAGATTTCTAAACAAATGACTGTGACTGTGACAAATGACGTTTCTGGTAATTAAAGGTACAGTTTGCGCAAAAATGAAAAATCAGTAATCACCCTCATGTCGCTCCAATCCTGTAAAGACCTTCGTTCGTCTTCAAAACACAAATTAAGGTATTTTTAATGAATTCCAAGAGCCCTCCGTAGACAGCCAAGAGGATACTTTTTGTGCAAAGAAAATAAAATCAATGACTTTATTCAATAATTTGTCTCCCCTACATCCCCCTGTGGAATACCGTTAATTAAATGTCTTGTTTTTTTACCTTCTTTGCCCACAAACGCATTCTCAAAGCTTCATAAATTACGGCGGAAACCCCTGATGCCAAATCTGTCCTTACTATGTTTTTGTACCTTGTTCGGGGAATTAATTACATTGCTGTCTATGAAGGGCTAGAGAGCTCTAAGTATATCCTAATTCATGCTCTGAAAGATTTATAAAGGTCCTACAGGTTTGGAATGACTTTGATGAGGGTCAGCAATTAATAGAATTTACATTTTTGGGTGAACTATCCCTTTAACGGTTCAAAAAGACAAGATCCTGGATCGAATCAGTCTGGGGAATACATGACTGAAGCTAACATGCCAGATCGGTTTCTTAATCTACATCTGACTCTGTCTTCAATGACAAGAACCGGTGATAAACGTCGTACCGCTCGGCTGCTCTGACGCTCTGCCCTGCGGTAGTCTGTATCTGAGAGTGGTGTAGTTGACGTAAGCAGGCTCTGAGGAGGAAGAGGAGGATGAAGGCTCATGAGCATGTGGAGACAGAGAGGACACGGAGGAGGTGGATCCAGGAGACCTGACCGCGCTACACGCGGCACCGTCCACTGCCTCCGCGGCCCGCACCGAACTCCGTCCCGAGGAGGACGACGAGGGTCCAGGGACCTCCGCGTCTCGCTCCTGTTTCTCTTCCTCGCCGTGGACTCGCTGGGCGTCCGTCTCTTCCTTCTCCTTGGCTTTTCTGTCGTGCTCCCTCGCTCCGGCCTGAGCTCGGCGGAAAATGTCGGCGGCGAACTCTCGGGCCCGCACGGCCGCCTGCGATTGGCTGGAGGAGAGCGGGGCGAAATGGGGCTTTAACTGTCTGAGGTCAGGTGACCCCTGAGATGAGGCGGAGGAGGAGGAGGAGGAAGGCGACGTAGGTCCGGCGGGAGGAGAAGAGGACGAAGCATCTCTCTTATGGTAGAGGATCTGATTGGTTTGTCCATCCTGCTGCCCGTCTCCTACACCGAGAGGAATCCACACACCAAATTAAACAGAGATCATTAAATCACACTAATAACTGAACACACACACCATAAAAACACTGCATAGAATATAAAATGTTTGGCATTTATATCAATTATGTTTTTGTCTCAGCAAAAGGATGCATTCATTTGCTCAAAGATACAGTAATCTTACTAAATATTATTGCAATTTAAAATAACTATCTATATTAAAGGAACACTGAAAATAAGCTCATTTTCAAGCTTCCCTAAAGAATAGTTTGAATCCAGCTGATATCCGGGTCAGGCGATAGCACTTAGCTTAGCATAGATCATTGAATCTAATTAGACCACTAGCATCACACTCAAAAACGACCAAAGAGTTTCGATATTTTACATAATACGAGATGTGTAATATCATTGCGCCTACAAAGTTCCTTGATTATTACGCCGGAATGAGAGTAGAGTTTATATAGCCATATCGGCCTATAAAATTGCTGATTTTTTTTTGGGTCAATGTCGATACACAGTGTAACTACAGAAGAGTCATGCATTAAAATATCACAACATTTTTGGTCAGTTTTGAGTGAGATGCTAATGGTTTAATAAGATCCAATCAACTATGCTAAGCTGCAGCTAAAAGTGCTATCACCAGACCCGGAGAGCAGCTCAAAGGATTTAAAAATGGCAAAACTCAAATGTTTGAGTTGGAAAATTTCCCTATTTTCAAGAATAGTGGAGTTCCTTCGGTATGCATTTATAATGTAATTCATTCCCGTGATCAAAACTGATTTTTCAGCATCACTACTCCAGTCTTCAGTGTCACACGACCCTTTAGAAATCATTCAGACAAGCTTACCCGCTGCTCAAGATCAAAATTTCAGATTTTTAACAATGTTGAAAACTGTTGAGCTGCTTTATGTTACCGTGGAAACCGTGACACATTTTCTTCGATGAGCAAACACTAGCAACGGCATTCATTAGAAACAGAAATCTACTGTAGCATTAAAAATGTCTTCGCTGTCAATTCTGATCGATTTACTCGGTCCTTGCTGAACAAAATGATGAATTCTGAAAGTATTCAAATACGGAAAAAAATCGTGCAGACCCCAAACTTTTGAGCAATATGTGCACGAACGAATTAAAAAAAGCGTTAAACGGCAGCATTTCGAATTGAGAATACATATAGTACAAAAAATTTTTTTACATTTAAATACACGTTTGTTTACTTTTTATATGTACTTCAAACGACAAAGGTTTTAATTAACTGGTTCAGTTTGAAGGACATACATACTGAGCAACGGTTATTCTTTCATTGATTTAATTTAAACGAACCGTCCAAGCAATGGGATTCCCTAAAACAAGAGAAAGCTAACGCACGCAACCAATCAACACACACTCTGTACCTGAGCAGAGGGAGATGGCGCAGGCCACCAGAGAGTAGCTGGTGTTGAGCAGAATCACCTGGTCCTTCTTCAGCTGCAGCGCCGGCTGGAACGTGGGGAACGGGTACACCACCTGATAGCGCGCGTTCAGGACGTAGCCGTGCTGCAGACACTCGCCACCTGCTCACACACGAACGGAGAAAGGCGCTTGTTTGCTAGGCGCTGGAAAGGAGCAACTCGTCGATGCCGACGCAAGGCCCACGCACCTGTTCGTATGGTGGACGCGGGGGACGCGGGGCAGCACTGCTTGCACGGCTGCGCGGGGGGCATCGAGGTGATGGTGATGTAGATGTCCCTGTTGTTCTCGTCGCTCATCATCATGTTCATCAGGGCCGAACTGGAGCTGCGCGTGCTGACGGGTCACAGAGAGCGTGTGTTTAGGTAACCATAGCAACCCAGCCACTTCCTCACGACACAGCGCAGAGGAGCGAGGCTCTCACTTACTTAAAGCCAAAGACGACCAGCTTGGAATGATCATTGTGCCACTCGCATACGGTGAGATAGAGATCGCTGTAGATGTCCTCACCCGCAAACAAACGCACGTGATGCACCTGCAGGGAGAGACGGAGACTTTATCACTGGGTAAAGATTTCATACGTGCAGCAATTGTGTTGAACACTACTGTTTAAAACAAACCAAAATGATATGACAAGACAAACTTGTCGTGAAAAAGCCTATTGGCTCATGCACTATAAGCCTTCTCCAAAAGTTGAGCTTCAAGCATTTGCGAGTTTAGGAGCTGCATTTCGTACCGTTTGTAGGCAATTCATTTACGCAGATACATAATGAAACGCAGTAGCGTACTCGAGATGAGATAAAGCATGTCAGCTATAACACAAACCCTCCCAAAAACTTGATTTAACTACTGCATTTGCTTATTGATTAAAAGTGAGAGCAGATTCAAACACAACACCCGTATTTCTTACAGAGGGCTTGACATATGCAGCCAACTCACAAAACTGGAGCAAGGACAGAACCCTGAGGATCTCCACAAGTCAGAATTGACTTGGAGGACAAGCGCCCGTCCACACGAACTGAGAAAGCGCTATTGTTCGAATAGGAACGTGCCTGTTTGAGGCGGCTATGCAGATTGAACTCCCACCAGTACAGGTGATACGTGTAGAAGGAGAAATCGTCATCCTCTCCGCAGTCGCTGGTGTAGGACAACACGTACCGACCGCATTTGGTGAAGCCCAGGAAGATGTGCCTGTTACAGGAAAGAGACCAGATGCATCACTCACAGCGCTCCGAGACAACGGACGGGACAGATCGCATCTTCTCCTCACCCTGCTCTGAGGAACTCCTCGCTGACGATGGTCTTCAGCGGGACGCAGACGCGCGGAGGAAGCTTCCGGAAGAGCCGCTGAGAGAGATGCCCATTCAACTGACAGATATACAGAGAGATATTAACAGTTACAGAGCAACGCACCTGGAAACATTAGCCATAAGTACAGTTAAATTGGCTGCTAGACTGACGCTGTAGAGTAAGACGCTTAATCTAAGTTGTTTTGCTGAAATAGTAAAGCCATGATAGTAATGATGATCATGTTTGCAGTGAACACTAACACTCTGAGGCATTTCTTCCATTTATTCATGTTAAACACTGACCTATTTACTGTAATGGGATGGCGTTTAGGATGGAAGGTGTCGTTTTAACGTGAATTATAGATGTCAGTGGAGAATAACGCATAATGACCTACGTTTGTCCATTGATGGACATATCAGTCATGACAGATTCATAATCACGAACACTGTTTGTCGAAGTTTTATTATTGCCCCAAAGAACGGTAAACTGCGAGTAAGAATATGTCCGTTGTCGCGTCCGTGAAAAGCTTCACATATATAAACAATAAACATTGGGAGACCCACAATGACGTTAAATGAGGCTACAGCTAAAAATGCTAATAACACACACGTT
>NC_056699.1:26353915-26413915 GCF_018831695.1 Puntigrus tetrazona | reverse complement strand
TCTCTCTCTCTCTCTCTCTCTCTCTCTCTCTCTCTCTCTCTCTCTCTCTCTCTCTCTCTCTCTCTCTCTCTCTCTCTCTCTCTCTCTCTCTCTCTCTCTCTCTCTCTGTCTCTCTCTCTCTCTCTCTCTCTGTCTCTCTCTCTTTCTTTCTGTCTCTCTCTCTCTCTCTCTCTCTCTCTCTCTCTCTCTCTCTCTCTCTCTCATAGGCCTCAAATTTTTACTTTTCCCATAATTCTTTGTGGCAGGATACAACTAATAAAACATCAGTTTCACATGTAATGCTAAAATTAAAAAAAGCTTCATGTCTTTGCAAAAAAAAGTACGTGAAATTATTATCATCATAACCTCATCGTCCCAGCAGGACTTGTTTGTTTTTCGTTCCAGTCAGTCAGAGCCTGGGTTTATCCACACAAAGTGTATATCCTACATTATTTAACGGGTAAATCTGTGATGCTGTGATTCCAGCAGTTGTTTCCTCTCATCCCAGTCCTCGTCTACCTGGTTCTCCTGCCGGAGCTGCTCCATCTCCCTCTCCTTCTGCCGGATCTCTCCGTTTCGCTCTTCGGTGCTGTTCTGGATGCGGTTGAGCTCCACGCACTGCTGGGAGTAGCGCTCCGACAGACCGTCCAGCTCCTGCTGCAGAGAGAGCGACTCGCGCCTGACGGACACACAGAGCCATGCATCGGTTAAGTGATCGGTCCGCTCTCTCTCTCTCCGTGGGATTCCCGTCGATTACAAACTGTCAGTCAAACACCTGCCACTCCTCAGAGTAAATGACGCCGTGAGAGAAGGATCACAGCACAGCTGAGCGGGAGGCGTGGGTTTATGCACAGCGCTGATTATTCCCATGAGATTATGAACAAGATGTTGGCCTTTTCCGGCATGCAACATCATCTCAGATATTTAGAAAACTCTATAAAGCCTACTGTATTACAAAGGCATCTTTGCATGATTGAACCCACAATCTACTACATGCCTTTTATTGTTTCTTTACATTTTTTAGTAAGTAAAAGGCCTTTTAGCATAATTATCAGGCGATGGTTCAAGTGTTTTTGCTGCAAAAATGTAAACTTTATGGTCATAAGGGATATATGATTGTCCACAGATATGGGACATCCCGTTTAGCTGGTGATTGTTTTAGTAAAAGTGTTTGGTAGGAGCGGTGTAAATGTTGACGTACAGCTGCTGTCTGATGGAGGGGTCTGTGGTCTCTCCTCCTCCGTGAGCCTTCAGCTTCTCGATCTCCTCCCGGTGCGCCTTCCTCAGAGCCTCCATAGCTGCAGGATTGAAGATGAAATGATGAAGAAAAGTCATTTAAATCTCACCGGATCAGTGTTGGCTTTTAATAGGCTGAATAAGACAGGCTATTTAGTATACAAAATCTGTTTTTATTTTATTTTAGTATTGATTTATTATATAGAGTTTTTCTACATACTGGTGTTTCATATTAATTCTTATTGATTAGTTTTCAAGTTAAACTAAATGAAAAATGAGAAATGTCGTTTTGGCAACCATACGTTTACATTTATTTTACATTTTATATCAAGTTTTTTTATTTCATTTTTTATGATTTTAGTTTTAGTTAACAATAACTCCGATCAAAATCACAAACTGTAATAGAGTTTATTTACTCTTTTTACAGTAAGGCTTTTTAAACAATGTTTTTCTAAATAAGTCTCTTACATTCACCAAGGTTATTTATTTGATGAAATATACACTAAGTGCATGAATATTGTGAAGTATTATGTCCTTTATTTATGATCAAAACTTAAAGTTCAGCATCATTTCTTCAGTCTTCAGTCTGACGTGATCCTTCAGAAATTAAACTCTGCTTCAGAAACATTTCTGATTATCATCACTGTTGTAAACGTTTATGCTGCTATATATATTTGTGCAAAGCATAATGTTTTTTTTTTTTTTTTTTTTTTTTATTTCTCTGAAACTTCAAAAGAACAGGATTAAAAAAATAGAAATCGTTTGCAACATCATAACATCACAAAATGAATGCGTTTCTTTCTTCAACAACACCTTTAACCTTTACGCTCCATCACTTCTATTTGACCCTTGTGATGCAGCCCACTCTGACCTTGGACCGCGTTCTTGGCCTCCTCCTGCAGCAGTCTCTGTTTGTCTCTCTCCATCTCTCTGCGCTCCCTCTCGTGCTCGCCGTGTATCTTCTGCAGTCTCTCTCTGTGATCTTTCTCCATCTGCTCCAGCTTCACAGCGCAGGGGGCGTCAGGACCACAAACACCGGCCCCCGCACGGACCTGACGGAGAGCCTCGACCTGCTGCCTCAGAGACACCACCTGACCACACACACACACACACACACAGACGATGCAGATCAAATGGTCCTAAACCAAAATGAAGTCCGAGTCTAAAAACACACCTCTCGCTGAAGCACCTCATTTGTTGTTTGGGGGTTCTGGACGCCCGCGGGTGACCTTTTCTCTCCGATCGGAAGCTGCTCAAAGTCCGCCCACTTCCTCTCGATGTCTGGCCCGGTCTGGGCGGCAGGGACCTGCGGCCGGGTCAAAATCACCGGAGTCCCGACACCCTTCTTCAACTCCACCTTATCCCAGGGGTCTTCGCCCTCCCTGTCGGAAGCCCCCTCCTGGAACCACTTGGTTCGGCCCTCCAGACGTCTCTCAAGCTCTCGGTCGCGCCCCTCGCCGGCCTCCCGCCGCACAGTTAACGGTGAGGACGTCATGTGTGCTTCGTCTGAGCCCGGGTCATGGGGTGTAGGAGACGGTGCATTCTGGGAACTGGAGTTCTCTCTGTCACCGTTGCCCGGGCGTCTGAGAACAGACAGATACATCAACATTTGAAAACAGGAACCAAAGCGAAAAACTAAAACCCGCTCCAGAGAAACTGCAACGTTATTTCCGTTTAAAAGTCCAAAACCAAAACTTTCAGATGACCACCATCAAGATTGGAATGATTCATGAATATCTGATATATTTTGATATAAATGCTTTATTGGGGGAATGTATAAAAACATGTCGTGTTTCAAATTAAACGATTTATGAACATGCATGAAGGCATTGCAGAAATACTTTCAACTGTGTATTATAACTGTTACGAAAACAAAACACGAATGGCCCTAAAACCTGTTTCATCGTCATATCTCAAAATACATTTTAGTTGACTCTTTTCAGAAATGTTCTCTGCGTTTATTTCTGCCATACCGAATGCTTTCAGCCGATATTTTCCTCTTTAGCGTGTCGATCCAGTTCCTCCTGATTCTGGAGGTCATCGCCGACAGGCTCACCACTCCATCACGCATCTGCCGTTCAATCGCAGCGGTCAGAGACATAAGACTATTCTTCATACCCTTTTAACTTTAGCGACCAGTTCTTACATGCAGCTGAAGTCCGTAGTTTTTATCGGCATCAAATTCCTCCACTCGCAGACAGTGACGTAGATAAATCTCTCCATCCACCTCATCTCTCTATCAAAATGTAATACACAGAATTCAAGATCGTGTTGTTAAATCGGATCCTGTTTAAATCAATTCCATCTGTACTACGGTCCTTGGATAATAATTTATTTGCATGGCAATTTCTTGCTCACCTCTTCAGCCCCAGAGTCTCTATAATATCTCAGTCCTGAGTTAGAGATCACAAACCAGTGCTTCCTCCACTAAAAATAAAAAGCAACGCATAGTTGTCTGTGCATTTTTACAAAGCACGATAATCAAAACCTTTTCTATTGTAGGCACAATCAAAAGTACATCTTAAATCCTGTAAGTGATCATATATGAGGAAATACAAAAAGTAAAAGTACATCAAGTCATATTATGCCAACTTCCTTATAACAGCCATAGACAGTCATGCAATAGATCTAACTCAACAGAAGCAGACCTGTACCTCTTCATCTTCATCCAGCATATACATCCATCCCTTTTTACAGTGCGGGGGATCAAGCTGTTAGGAAACAGAATGAGTTGCGTTAAAATAAGTGAATGCATATATACACAATCAACTCAACATCTACAGAAACAATCTTCCCAGAGCAACAGTATGACATTCCAGAGCTCAGTAATCCAGAGCACGGGACACACACACACACACACACACACACACACACACACACACACCATGCACTCCAGTATTTCAACAAACACACACATGTGTACGACTTACCGACATGGGTATCCGGGTGCAGGCATGCAAAGAGGAAAGAAACTACTTTAGTTGCTCAATTCTAGCAAGTACGCAGTGTCACAGATGCGTGCGATCCAGTCGTGCATTGAACAAATACTAATTCGCGCTCATCCAAGCAGTCCCCTGCTTAAAAATGAACACAACTTGTCCAAATAAAACGCTAAATTATCCCTGCGTGACTAGGCGAGCATCTCCGAGAGCCGGTCACGTGACCAGACGCTTCCGCGAAGCAGCCCGCGGTTTGACCAAACGAGTCCCCTCAGCACAACTCAACCCGCACGACACATCACAGCGTCGCTAAAACCTCGATATCTAGCGCTAAATATAACGTGCGCGCTGTCTAGGAGCTCAAAAGTGCGTTTCTGCGAACACAGACACCTGTCTCTGAGCCAGAAACCCGATACCTCAGCGTGGGTAAACTAGCGTCGAGCTTGACTTCAGGTGACTTTACCTGCATCTGAGGGACCTCCTCTGGACCCTGGTGTTTTCCGTTTACCGTCCTAATGCTTTCTCCGTTTGTGCTGGACCTCTGAGAACACATTTAGAGCAATTTTAAGCGTGACATTTTAAAATGGTGTCTCAGGAAGGTATTGCTAGCTGTCAGTGTTGGGGGAGTAACTGAATTACGTAATTTAATGAATTATTTAAAAATAATAGTAGCTGTAATCTGTTGCACTTAAATGTGCAATTTAATGGGGTTAGCCAGTGTTTCCTAGCTATGGCTAAGATTTAATTTCAAAAACTGTATCATAGCTAATGTCTACGATAATACATCTCTGGGCCTATTTAACCTCAGAATGATCTCAAAATAAAAAAAGAGGTGGCTGTACTTTAAAATTCAATTATAATCATTTTAATTCAAGTGATATAGGTAATCGGTGAGCACTACCGTAAGGTCAACCCTGCCCGGTTTACATGCTTGGAAATGATTAACTGTTGAAAACATTAGATCTTATTACTTTTTAAATAGGGTAACTTGTAACTTATTACAGATAGGTCTTTTTAGTGGCTACTAGGTTGCATACACATCAAAACAATATTATCATCTGCCCAAGTGTGCCATTTAATACTTTTGTTTATTTATAAAGTGTGTGAAAGCGTAATCTCAGGCACCTGTGAATGGCCTGATGCAGTGCTGTTGGCTTTTGACGAGCCTCCCGTCTCTTTGTCTAGACGTCTTCGCTCTTTCTCTTTGCGGTCTCTTCCCCTCTCTCTTTCTCTTCCTCTGCCTCGCTCTTCTGTAACCTCTCGCTCATAGTCATATCTCTCATCCCCGTAGCTTTAACCCCAGGAAAGAGAAGCAGAATTTAGCGACAGGGTTTCCTCTCTCTTGCACTCACGTCGCCGCTGAAATGATGCCGGTGCTTTGATGGGAAAGGGTTTGGGAGATGAAGTGGATGCTACTGGGGCCACTGGGGCCGAGGAAAAATATTTTTTGATTGCACTAAATGTATTTTTAGGGACACCAAAATTAATTAAGGTTAATTCACTCAAAACCAAATGTATATATATATATATATATATATATATATATATATATATATATATACAATCGATAAATCTGAAAAAAGATTGGAAACCTGTGATAATTGACCTTATTTTAGCATCCAGTAATTTTGATTTGCCGAACATCTGCCAAAACCTACGTAATGGTTAGATGTTTAAATGTAGTTTAGATGGAAGCTGTAATTAACGTAATTGAACTTTTTTTTTTTTCCCAGTGAAAGTATTCAGATTAGACATCTGCTTTTTCATTAACACCAGCACCATGTCAGTGGAAAAGTGCTTGCGCTCTCCAAATCTCTGACCTGTGTTGATTGTCTCTGCGAGGGCTCCGGCTCTGCGGTCTCCTCCTCACTATTACCGCTTCCTCCTCCTCGGGGTACAGCTTAGATCGAGGAATATCTGCAATGATCACGTAGTCCTCAATGGTCATCTCTGGCACTGCCGGTTGGCTGGAAGACCTGGTGTTCTCAGAAAGAATCAGGGCCTCCAAGCCCCGCCTGATGTTGCTTCTGCTCCGGTCATTGACCGGCTTGTCCGTCTCTGCAATTAAGGATTGGGATTTGGGCGAATCCGGGGACGGAACCTGAATCTGGCTCCGCCTTGATGCAGGTGTTGATACAGGTGAGGCGGGGCTTAGAGGGGAGTGGGTGGGGCTTAGAGAATGGCGGGAATCAGACCTGGACTGCTTGTCCGAGGTGTCCGAGTATCTGCCATTCCTGCGGCTTTTGTTTTTCGAAGTGCCGTGTTTTGGCACACTGTGTTCATCGTAATCTTGATAAGGCGTTGAGGCACCAGGGCTGTTAGATCCACTGTTATAACCAGTGTTTCGACTGCCACGGCTTGCTTTGTCATCAGAGTAGCCTCTTTTTGGAGAGAAATCCCGGCTGTTGTATCCAGTATTGCGTCCACCACTCTTTCGGCTGCTGCGACCACTGTGTTTGCGTTCATTATAATCGCCATCGATTTCCACGTCAGAATTTCTTTTCGACCAGCCGTTCCTTTCTTCTGAGGCGTCCGACTCCGCCGAACTCGCGATTGATTTGAGATTCTTATACAGCTTTTCAGAATCCAAGCTGTGTCCATAGGAGCTCTGGGAGGGGCTTCTCTTGTGGGCGGGGCTAAAAGACTCCCCGTAATTATTCGTGCCCGTGCTTCGCGAGGGAGACGTGGTGCGCGTGGCCACCGAATCCCGTCTCCGCGATGGAGTGCATTTCCCAGAAGGCTGTCGAGAGGACGTGTGGGACGTCCGGTGTCCGGTGGAACCTCGGCGATGGGACGAGCTGCGCGATTCCCCTCGCCTCTGCGGAGAGACGTTCGTGGATCTCGGGCTGCCGGAACGAGGGCTTGCACGGGATTGGCTGTCCCCGCGTCTGAAATTTGAATAGGACATGTGTCGCTGTGGGGAGAGGCCGCTCATTACCTCGTTGCTGAGGTTGTCGTAGCGCCTCCTATAGGACGGGAGACCCAAGTCGGGGTTTCGGAAGGGGATTGCGGCTTTGCGCTCAGGACTGTGATTGGCTGGTAGAGGGTGGCCCCTCTCGAAGTAGCGCACCGGAGCGGGAGAACTGCCATTTTCCTGTTCCCTGTCCCGTGAGAGGAAGCGGTTGGCTCTTTTAAAAATGGCGCGGCTGCTGCTCTGTTCCGTTTCTCTTCTAGTCTCTGTTTGCGGAGAACCTGGAAAAAGAATGGAATTTACTGTATAATGCGGAATATCATAGATTTTTCCCAATTTGGGATAAATGATCCCAAAAAAAGTGTGCATTTGGAAAGAATTACCGCCAATTTTATAGCTCCTACAATACCCAAGCTTAACAAATAGCTTACTCACTATTAATAAACAGGAAATTAGCAGTGTACTGCGGCGAAAGTCGTTAACGGTTTGTCAATAGCGAGAATATGCTAATATAAACTCACTTCAACAGTCTTCCCCTGTAAAGCCTACTGTATCATAATTTATCTGCAAATTTCTATTTATAGAAACATGCCACCTGTTCTTACAGTTTATACTTTTTTTTTTACCAAGCAAAAGGCCGTTTGTATGAATTTTAAATATAAAAGTTGTTATTAAATTGTTATTTTTTCAAGAAGCAGCTTTGGTTTACTTGATTTTCCACACATTTTTTTTTAAAAATAAAAACCATGTTGAAGTGTGAGTTTCAAATATGATCCATCAGGCTACAAAGACATATTTGGAAATATAAAGTGACAAGTGAAATAAGCTTTTTAACCAAGTAGTCTGTTTACTGTAATAAAGATCTCCTTGATTTACCTTGCAATCACAATTTCCTCTTTCCTTTTTGGCCATATAAATAATATCAACTACAACAAATTACATATTATGCTCAGTTTGTGCCTTTTTCTCATGTAAAAAAAATACTTTTCAGATTATAATTTGATGTAAGGCTTTGCAGTGTTAAATATCACCTGTGTGTTGGCTGACGCTTCCTCTTCTGCTCACGCTGACGCTTCCTCGTCTGCTTGTGTTGGCGCTCCCTCTTCTGCTCTGCATTTCTATCACAGAGCGGCTTTCTGAGCGCTGAAGTGCCGGTTCCAGTCGAGTCATGCTTTATGTTAAAGCTCTTCCTTTAGACTAGTCCTTCAGGTCCACTATTTGTTCTAGAGCTGTTGCATGTGCTGCGCATAAAACACATTCAGATTATTCTTCTGGCTTTTTGTGCACACATTAACTTTTTATGGTATCTGTGGAATAATGCAGCATGGAATTCAAAATAACTATAAAATAACATAACATGACTTGAAATTGATGTTCTTTGGTGCTTGTTCCTGGTTTGCAGAAAAAATTGATTAGTAGTAGATTACAGCAGATGGCACAACACTCTTTAATGAGTCTTCATCTTCATCCATTATCTGAATTAGTTACGGTCAGATAACACATTGACGTATTTGCAACAGTGTTCAACTTCACAGCTTAAGGAGAATGATACTGATCTTAAGAAACAGATGTGTGCCAAAATGTAAAAATGTAAGGTCATGTAAATGATGCTCTCACTGCATTATTTAACGAAGGAATGATCGTTAACCGGGGGTTCATTTCTATTTCATTTTTGTTTTAACACATTGTTTGTTTTATTTCCTTATTGCAATGTAAAGAATACGCATAAATCCCATTTTTTGTTTTTAAGTACTCTTGACCTGATGATTTTGTGTTCTTTTTTTAATTTGTTCACATTTTTAATCATTAAGTTGTTTTTTGTTTTCTCAGTTGTCTTTTTTTGTTTTACTAAAATTTAAATACATGTATTTTAATTTCTATTTTTGTTTTATTTATTACGGTACACCGGTAAACTTAAACAGTGGTAACTAAAAAGAAATATTGCCAGCTGAAATAAAATCAATATACTTTGGGCACCTGGTTACGCAAAAACCCAATCAGATAGTTTCCCATTCCACTTCGCATCTAAATCAAAGGAGAAACTTTATTTTTTATTTCACACGTGGTCTAATTCTTGCCACTAACAAACCATTAACTGCACCTTTTGCTCCTAATTTGCCGCTTATAGACAGTTACTAAGATAGATATTAAATTTAGGTATTAAGTAGGATTAGGAATGTGGAGTAAATGGTTAACAGCTAAAATAGTTTCTAAACTAAAGTGTTACATTGAATGTAAACCATTTTTTTTTTTTTTTGTTTAGATCATCTAGTTACTCTGAAGCCCCTTCAACTGAACAACGCACACACGCTGGATTGTTAAGAGACAAGGTAGCGAAGAACAAATTGACATCAGAGTGTCTGCTTGTTCAGGACACATCACCTTAATTTCCCTGATTGGCAGATTGTGGCGGAATCCAAGTGCTCTTGAATAATTTACTTCTCCGAGGTGAAGGTAGAGACTTTTAACTCCTAAATACAGCGATAAGTGCAATCTTAGCAGGATCTGTACCAGAAACAGGATATTTTAATGTAGCTCGTGGGTTAAACAAGTTCCTCGAGGCTTAAAGGTTAGATGGTTTTCATGCCAGAGCTCGAGCTACTAACCAAGCAATGTTACATTTCACAATAACTCAGTTTAGCATCTGCATACACGTATGAGGCAAGAGCTTACAGCGCAGACATGCAAGGGGAGCAAAACATGTGCCCTTTAATGTAAAACTAAAGCAACCAGCAGTGATGGATTACAATCAACACCATAGCAGAGGTGCACATATAAAACACTCCACAAACCTTCTCAAAGCTCCCGAGATTTCGCTAATGCCCTCGCCGGCGTCTTGTATCTCTCCTTCTTCTCCCCATCTCTGTGGCGTTCCTCCTCTGGCTCTTTCCTTCATTACTTTAGGAGTGGCAGGTGTAACTCAAGCTAGACTCTGCCTCTCCTCATGACTATTTCATCACACCTGCGCTGTCCCTGTTGCACCCGAGTCTGCTTCCTTGTTCTCCTGTTCCCAGTTCACATGTTCTTCTTTCTCATCCTCCGTCTTCCTCGGTTATTTCCAGCTCTGGCTCTTGTTCTTCTCCGGTTAGTTTTTCACCCGGCGGGTAACGGCGCATAAGTAACCAGTGTCGGTGGACGTGAGCCGAGCTCTCACAGACACCTCAGCTGGACATGACTGATGACTTTGCGATTCGAGTGTGCTGCTGTTTCGTATTTTATCGCGGTGTTGTGCTGGAATATAGTGTTACCGCCTGATCCCTCAGGACTCTACATGATCGGCTCATTAAAATGCAACGGGATCACAGAGCAAACCTCTTATTCCCCTCTTTGTTTTCCATGAAGTCACACTGATGGCAGCTCGAGCTCTGGTGCTAATTGAAGTGCAGAACACTTGGCCAGCTTGATCTTGGGTTGCACTTAGCAGAGGCCTTCTGGCGAAAGCAGTGTTGCGATTGCGCTACAATTTTGTTGTAAAAGGCCACAAAGGAACCAAACATGCAATCATTTCATTTTGTTGCGCACTTTCCAAAGTAAATGTGAGTGGTGTTTGTCCATGCGAAACACCGCCGTGACGCTGAAATGTTTTGGGTGGTTGCCGGGGTGTTGCTATGAGGTTGCTAGGGTGATCTAAGTGGTTGCCAGGGCGTTGCTATAAAGGTGCTCTAAATGGTTGTCAGAGTGCTGATGTGATGTTGCTAATGGTTGCCTTGGCGTTGATATGAGGTTGCTAGATTTTTCTAAATGGTTGCCAGGGAGTTGCTATGATGTTTCTAGGGTGTGTTTCTATAATGTTAATACGATTGTCTGAACAGTTTTTTGGGTGATGCTGTGAAGGTGTTCTGAGTGGTTGTCTGGATGTTACTAGGTGTTCTAATTTTGTTTCTGGGGAGTTGTTATGAGGTTGCTAGGGTGTTTTGAGTGGTTGCCAGGATGGTATGCAGGCTGTTGCTATGAAGAAGTTCTAAGTTGTTGCCGGGTGTTGATATGAGATTGCTAGAGCGTTCTGAGTGGCCACCTTGGTGTTGCCACGAGGTTGCTAGGTGTTAGGGCTTTAAATATGAGCAGTAATAATAATGACGCTGCTCATGGTGTAAAAAAGTGTTATAAACAGTACAAAACAAAGATTTTATTGATTGATCTTGGGATGAATGTCTAAATCAAGCGAAATACTTTATAGAGCTGTGTGAAATAGTTTAAAGTTACATTGCGAAATATCAGAGAAGACCAAGAGACGTGAGCTGAAGGGTCTCCATTGTGCCTCTCCTTCATGGCCATGTGGGGTCTAGCTGGTGTTTTCTGCCTGCAGGACGCTTTGACACAGGAGGACAGACAACATCTGTCGTTCTTTGCCCCCTCCCTTCCCTCCATTCATAGGCACACACTGCCTCTCCCAAATGGTGCCCTTTTGTATCGGCTATTGTCCGCCGCTACATTGTGTGACTCTGCCTGTTCCCCAGAGCTCCATTGATGAGTGTTGTAAGAGACCTCAGCCAGAACTCCTCTGAACTTCTCCTCGAGCTTAATGTTTAGCCATAAAGCCTCAACAAAAGACATTTTGTTCTCTAGCTGCATCAGTGTTAGGATACAAAATCTCATATAAGCTTTCTCTAGAATAGCTCAAGAGAACATAAGAAAAATAGTTTGTTTTTGGTTGTTTTGGTAATGTGTGTTTGAAACGAAGTAAGACTTTCCCGCCAAAACACCTGCCAAATAGTTTGATCCAGTTAGGAAATGTGCCAACTAGTTCAGGGTTTTTTTCCCCCCTTCCCAAAGCCTTAAATTTCTCTCTCTAGTCTGGTTGGAAAACTTGTAAACATCCTGCAGCTATTTGACGGCGTTTCTCAAAGGCCCTTCTCTTGAGCGATGCACCCTCGGCAGGCAGAATGTGGGGTAAAGCCATGAATAGCCCAGTATGGGGTGACCGAGGGGCCAGAGCAGATGTTAATGATTAGCTTCGTTCTCATCCCTATAAAGAACCCGCATCCCAATCTATTCCCCATTTTCTAAAGAACCATTTCCAACCCTTACAGAGTGGTACACATAGAAGTCATAAATCCAGCACAGAGAAAAGAAAACGCAAACTACCACAAAAGAGGCTTACAAGAAAAGAGGCTCCAATTTAGCAGCATCTCAGAACACTTTAAAGGTTTTGCAGTTTGTTTTTGGTGGTTCATAAGTTTGTCTTTTTTTAGGCTGAAAATGCTTTAAGAATGGTGTCACCATTCAAATACGAACGGAAAGCTGCTGTATTTAAATCACAGAAGTGTGTGGTGGAGTTATTAAAACAACGAACAACTTTCGATAGTTCATAATCTTTATTTGGAAAAATAATTTAAGCTAAAACTTCATTCAGAGAAAGAAAATCAAACAAAAGCCTGTTAATGAAAACAATAGCATTAATAACATTTTTTACAATCCTTCTTTAAATAACTTTTTCTCAAAACATCCCAGCAACCCGAAGTGCCTTTGCAAGTAACAGGAACAACTTAGGAAAAACGCAAACTTAAATAATCTTAAAAACATTACAAATATTTAGAAATACAACTTAAATAAAAATAAATTAACTTAAATCATACAACTCTTGTTATAAAAAAGAAAACAAAAAACATACAAACAAGGATATTATTCATCATCAACAACACAAACTTATTTTTTTTACGTCGAAAAACAAATTACATACATTTTCTAAACCATAATGCAAAAAAGCGGAGGCTTGGAAGACTTTGAGATTTTTTTGAGCACTTACACATAGATTCCACTGGTCATGTTACAGGATATGACATCATGTGACATTTTAACCCAGTGCAAGACAGGCCAGTATGGCTGAACATCCACCGTTTTGATGTAGTCCCTTGTACACTGACTTGTGGGGCCAGCAAATGTTGCCAAAATATTGCTAAAATGTTATCACATCTTCACCAAGGTGTCAAGACAGTCAATGGCAAAACATTTTGTGACACATTTATTTTAAACTACGTCCTTAACATCCTTAATGTTTGGTGCAGTCTCTGGACACAGTAAAAGCCTGTGGGAATTATTGGCGGAAAACCAGCAAATGTTGCCAAAATATTGCTAAAACGTTGCCACAATGCTGACACATTATTGGACATCACATGGCAAAACACTGTGATACTTTACTTTCCTTGTTTTCTCTTCTCTTTCTTTATTTCCTTCCTAATGCCATTCTCGTGTGATGAACCCACGTTAAAAAAACATTTAAAAATGGACACATATTGTCCAACACCTTTATAATGGCTTTACAGGTAAATTTTACAACTACATTTGAAATTTTAATGACACTCCTGCCATCATTAGCATTTCCACAAGCTTCCAAGCCTACAGGCCACCACTGCCTGTGCCTCTTTCAGTACAGAGAACCAGCTCATCCTGAATATCAGTTAATCAGTCTTAGTTTCTCAGCAGCAGTAGTCATGAGGTGGGACATTTCCACCAGGTTTCGAGCAGCAGCATTTTCTTAGGGAGTTCAAAATGTCTCCCATAGGACACAATGAGCATCGGCTTCCTGCAGGCCCATTACACCTGAGATGGTAAAAGACAACAAAGCGCCTGTTAGTTGGTTCTCAGATTCAAGGCAAGAATGCTAAGCGGACATACTGTCTTTGCATAATGTATAAAGTCAACCACGTGTGACACTCACCTCAGTTGCAATTACACATTCATCTTTTTCCTCCGACATCACCATGACGGATTTGTATTTGGTGTCGACACAAGCCGACGTGGATGCCGATGCACATGCCGACGCACATGCTGACTCGGAATACAGCGAATCGGAATACTTTGATTCTGAATACTTCGATTCTGAGTACTTTGATTCAGAATACTTTGATTCAGAATACCTCGACTCTGAATATTTTGACTTTTCTGATGCATCGCTGTGAAGAAAAAATAAAAGCATGTTAGCGGTGCATGCATTCGAGAGGAAGTGAACATTCAAAGGAAGAAATCGTTATCCTGGACGAGATTAATTTTTACCTTTTCAGACGTTTCCTGCGCTTCTCCTCAAATTCAGAAGAGTCCTGCAGAGATTGGCACTTTACATCCTCACAGCTCTCAGACAACTCCTTCGCCGCCATCTCCTTCCCAGTGTGCTCCAGTTTCACCTCGTGCTTCACCTCGTATTTTACTTCATGAACCAGGTTGTAGTCTGCAGGCGCATGCCGTGTCTTGTAGCTCCTCTTCTCCATCTCTGTTGTCATGCTCAAGTCGTCGTGATCGGTGTGAAAATCGATCTTCTTGTTGATGTTCTTTAAAGGTGCTGCCCCGACGACGCTCACGGCCAGGTCTTTGTCTCGGTGACAGTTGTTTGTGAGGTTGTTGATCGTTTCATTTTCTCCGTTGGCGACCTCCTCCTCCCTATCCCGTCGGCGCTGCTGAACCTTAGAGCGAACGCAAACCACCACCACAGCGCATGCGACAACCAGCAACAGCACCAGCAGGACCCCCGATCCCACGGCAGTCCAGGGAACGTCACCAGCGATTTGGGATGCTCTGTCTGGAAGCAAGAACTGGCAATTGCGTCCTCCATATCCCGGAACGCAGGCACACACGTAGCGGTTGTTCCTCTCGTGGCAGGAGGCGCCATTATGGCAGGGGTTGTGTTGGCAGCGGCTCACAGGTGAGCTGCAGTTCCGTCCGGTGTATCCAGGTGGGCATGTGCAGATGTAACCGCTGGCTCCTTCCTGACAAGTCCCGCCATTTTGGCAGGGGTACAGCGAGCACTCGTCCCCAGCACGATCGCAGTTCATGCCCGTGAACCCTTCGGGACACTGGCACAGATATGAGTTCACCAGATCAACACAGCGTGCACCTGTGGACCGAAAAAGGAAAGAGAGTGAGATTTTGGAATGCTTTTGATCAAAGATTCACGAAGTTCAAATCCAAAAGTGCATCATACCGTTAGAGCATGGACTGGAGGAGCAATGGTCGATCTTCTTCTCGCAGTTGAACCCTGCGTATCCAGTGGGACACTGGCAGAAGTAGCCACCATCGGGGTTGTCGGCGCAGCGTCCACCATTAAAGCATGGCCCATCCGCACATGTCATGGCACTAAGTTCGCAGTTGTTGCCATAAAAACCAGGTGGACAAGTACAGCTGTAGGTGTTCTCCATGTCCTGTGAACACAAAAGGAATGGGATTCTTAGCAAAAGAACGAGAACGGGTGTTTTAATGCAAAAGCACTGGTGGTGCATAGTGTACAAGTCTCATTTACATGTTGGCAAACTTACAGTGCAACTTCCTCCATTGCGGCAGGGGTTTCCTGTGCATTCGTTGACCTCGGTCTCACAGCTGGCTCCTGTGAATCCTGGCCGACAGGAACAGGTGTAGCTGCCCTGACCAGTGTTACTACAAGTGGCTCCATTCAGGCAGGGCTTATGATGTGTGCAGTAGTTCAGATCTGTAACAGAGGTGGACATATGTTGAGCACATGTGGATTAATCTGGCCCAAAGCAGTGACACATGGCTGGACCGCAGCTGGACAGCTGCTGCACGCTTGAATATCTATCCCATATCTTTGTTTCAGCCAGCCTCTCTCCTCTCTACCAAACATCCTTGTGTTGCTTACTCTTTTAAGACCATTCTAAATGCTTTCCTTTGATCTTTTGTGTGTCTTTCATCTGCTTGCTTTCTTACCTTGGTTGCAGAAGAGGCCACCCCAGCCTTCCTGGCAGTTGCATTGCCATGGTTGCTGGCAGGTTCCATGAAGGCATCCTGGGTAACGTATGCACTCATCACAGTAGCGGCCTTTAAAGCCCACTCGGCACCTGATGCACAAAGTAAACAAATCGCCCGATTAGAAAATCAACCCTTAAGGTGATTTCAACAGCTAATGATGTAAACATCGAGATGAACATACTTGCACTCTCCAGGTTTCTCGCAGAAGCCATGTTCCTCGTCGCATCCCGGAAGGCAAATTGCTGTATGGAGGACAAAACACCTGCGTTAAGAACACGCGTGCACATCTTCTTATTTTGACTTTGTTTTCTGTAAATCCTAACTAGAACATTTTATGTCAAATAAAGAGGAGGTGGGGTCACTTAAACCTATTAGCAGTCTCTCTTGCTAAAAAATACTCAAATCTCCTAATCACCACTGAAGAATTTCTGCTTAACACATGACAACAATAGGGCGCTCACAAACAAGGGGACCCTTCTTTCCTCCCTCTCTTCACTGTGGGTCAAAACTTTTTTTTTCCCTCCTGTGCTCTCAATGTCTCCGGGTAGGGAAGATAAGAGTGGACAGCTGGTGTATGCGCGGCCAGCGGGCGACAGCTGCTCCATTGTCTGCGCACTCCCGGCAGCTGCCCACTTCAAACAATACCTCCCTTACGCCAGCCAATCGGCGCCCGGCCCACTCTGGGAGCAACCAATAGGAAGCCAGCATGTAAATTTATGGCACGCGTGAGATTATTCCTAAAAACTTTCCTCCTCCCGACTGGAATAAATCAAGTGGTGTGTTGTGAGAGTGGGCTGGAAGGGGGAGTGTGAGTGTGGGGGGCAGGGGTATTAGTTACAAGTTGTTCGTAACCGTTAACTTTGTTTTTTCCTTGCTATTTCTCCCTCTCTTTTCTAAAAAAAGTTACATGCAGCCTTTTCGAATCGGGGTTGAGTTTTTCAATTACATATACGTACTTTTATGCAACATTTACTACATTAGCACACAGTATTTTAACTCACGTTCTGTGCAGTACTGGCCCTTCCACCCGGCATCGCAGATGATTTCTCCACGTTCTCCGCAGGTGAAATGACCGAATGCATCATCTCTGGGCCGGCAGAATACTGAGCATCCCTCGCCATAGTAGTGCTCATCACACACAAAGCGGTAGGAGTACTTAAGCTCGGTTCGACCCACACTGTGCAGGTCCTGAGACCAGTCCTCGCCCACAGTCAAGTGCCGCTGTGTGGTCATGGTGCTGATGATGCGCTCTGGACTTTCTGCGTAGAAGATGATTTTCAGTAATGCAACTCGAAAAAATATTCACATTAGCATTCTTTTTTTTTGCTATGAGACCACATACCTGTCGTCAGATCCTCTTTGGAATCAGCGTGCACTGCTTCGATGATCAGAGAAAAGGTTCCCTGCAACAGCAAAAACAGATTCGTCCGTGAGAAAACGAGGTGAGCATTATTATTTCTGAACGGCTTCTCAAAGCCGGTGCATCGGCACTCACCGGCCACGTGAAACCGAAATTCATCCGGATGGGATTGGTGAAAGAGCCGTCCGGTAAGGTATCTGGCACTTGGAAAGAGTTGGAGCCCAGCACGGGGGTGACGGTGCCTCCGTAGGTGCAGGGCGGCTCCGGGGATGCATTGGGCTGATAATGTTTTAAGCAGATGCGGAAAAAAGTCTTGCACTCGCACTGCTGGTACGGTGCGGTCAGTCCACCTTTACAGCAGTTCTTGTTGCCTTGCACACCCTTCTTGTTCAAAAACTCCTGCAACTTCAGCTCGAAGACGCCTGAGGAAGACGCCTGGAGAAGAAGCAATGTTTGAATTTTAGATCTAAAAGTGAACGCAATTAATACACCGCTTTAGATTCACACACGAGTGAGAAGTCAGTCTTACCTGGCAGAGCAGCATGTACATGATGGAGAAGAGCAACAGTAAGTAGCGTCCCATGATGAATAAATAATAAATAAATAGGTTATTGAAAGTCTCTGAGCAACTTGGCTGCTCCCAGATCAGTCAGGGGATCCCTCGTATTAAACGCCTTTTCTTTTCGCCGACTGATTCATTGGAAGAGGCGTGCTTTCGAAAGATACTGAGCGTGAACGCAGTTCCCTTTCATGTCAAGTGCGCACAAAGCGACAGAATTCCCAGTTCTCCCCCGAAAACAAAAAGTGTGTCCAAATGAGAGAAGTCCCAAAATTAAAACAAACGGACTTGTTGAATTCCGTCGGAATGGTATAATCCTTAGAAGCCGGAGAAGAAAAGTTGAAAAGATGCTCGTGCGTATTCTTATAGTTCCTTCTTGGTCTGATTATAAACCAGGGTTCGTCACTGGTCCAACATCCCTCCTCACGTCCTTCTCCTGCGGACTCTGTGCGTTTGTATCTGGAGCGAGGCCGCCTGCCGCCAGTTTTATACGGGGTGCCACATGCCGGGGTAATAATATGCTAATGAACCACTACCCCCAATCTGTCCCACGCTTTACAATGCGGCTCCCTTGCAACCAGCCCCTACCAACCAACCTCTCCTAAACTCATCAGCGCCGCTTGTGTGTGCGTAAAAGTGACGGTAATTTACAACTTGGAAGTTTTAGACGTTCGGTTATTTATTATCGATGCATTATTCGCGTCGCGATCCGTGCGCCATGCGACGCGGTTGAAAAACGCGCGCTCGCTCGTTCGCTCGGGGACTCGCAAAAAAAAAAAAAAAAAAAAAAAAAAAAAAAACGCGCGTGCTTTATTTGGCACAGTTAAACTAATGCGAAAAAAGTTAACGAATGGCACATTTGGGGAAGACAATCTCGGTTCGCTTCCCTTTTCGTTTCCTGCTTCGGGGAGTCTCCCGATTTGTGTGTTAAAAACATTCCTCGGGCTAACGCTGTGTGTGCGTCAGGCGAACTCACAAAAGAATACGCATCATTTGTATGGAGGCCAAACTCTCCACTCGCTTTCCTTTTTCCGCTGTGTGTGCGTGCGTGCGTGTGTGTGTATTAAACGCGTGCGGTGAAAGAGTCCGAAGCGCGCGCGTGCGTGCGTCAGTGTGTGTGTGTGTGTGTGTGTGTGTGTGTTGCTCGCGTGGCCATCCCCGGGGCGCTCCGCTATTGTGTGCAGGCGGAATAAGTTTGCTCTCAGCTGTATGGTAATTCGGGCAGCACCTGCGCTACCGTTCTCATAATCGGGGGATCCGCGGAGCCCCACAAAAACAAGCAAATCGCCTCCTTATCGTTCCATTCTCAGCGGCCCATTTAAATAAATATATGTTTGTTTTTCCTGGTCTTTTGAACGTCTTCGATGCCCGACTGTTGTCTTACACCAGAACCCGCTCCGTTTTCCCCCCCAAAGCCAGTATTCGTTGTTTGGAGGAAAAAAAATGTGCGTGCGTGTGTGCAAAAGAAAAAAACGAAGGCAGATTTGAGCGTGTGTAGAGGAGGAGGGGGGGTGTTAATTTGGTCGTTCATTTAAGTGCGATTTTCTTAAGCACAAAAGCTTTTCGCCTGAGGTCCATAGTAACCAAACACAAGTGAGACAAATTACATCACTGTGTTAAGATATGCTTTGAGCTCTTTCTGTATTTCCAATCCACCAACCTTTAAGTGAGCCAAATTTTCTGACATCATAGAGTGGGAAAAAAATGGATTCCTGGTGAAACTCGGGATGGGGTGGGGACATTGGAAATGAGCTGGAAAAAGATGGCATTCCTCTTTTTCTGTGTTTACTCCCCTGTGCGTGATTTGATTTCAGAAGTTCCCTCACCAGTAACCACAAAAGCTTTTGTGTTTCTGTTAAATTGCATTATTTTAAAACCCTTACCTGTGAATCTTATTATGTTATGCATGCCAATGCGGCATGCCATTAAACTCTTTAATAATAATAATTATAATACTAAAGTCAATCTTACATTTAAATTTTTTGCATTCATTTGTAACTTTCTGATGAAACACAAGTGGCTCACGGAAGGTCACCTGATGACTTAAAGTTTATCGAACTGGCTTCACCAGCAACAAAGTGTGACCCATGCAAATGGCAAAAATACAACATACATATACTACAACACACAGCACTGCCATAATGCAGCAAAAGCTCAACACATGCTTCCCCCCCCTCGTAAAAACAGGTGGTTTATATACTTTTAATATATAATTATGTATGTATCTTTTTGCAATGTTTGTGTGTTGCGTGCAGCATTTCTTTTCCTTAGCAGTAAAGCAATTCATAGTTCAATGCTGCTTTTTACTTTTAAATGTTTTACTGGAGTGTGTTTACAGGTCTTCCTTAACTTTTATGCTTTTTAGGGAACATTTTGTTCTCGAGCCTCAACTTATGCAATAACAAATGCAATAATTTGCACATTTTCCCTCACAAAACATACATTTATTTAGTTTCAGGTGTTTTTATTCTTTTGTATATTGCTTAGTCATTCCTCCACAGTGTTCACACGTCTGCAGTACTTTTTATTTAAATCAATTGGTTATGTTTTACTGCGGTGGGTCTACGTTGTTGTCTTTCCTTTTCCTTTTCTTTATTGCATGCATTGTTCTATGCTACTTTTACATTAAGTGGGCTGTATGAGTTACACTGCAGTGCGTCAGGGTTTTGTTGTTGCTTTCTTTTACAGGGCAAGGCAAAAACCAGTTCTTAAGCCACAGCTTTGGGCCCCGGTGGTTTTTGCTCGTTGCCTGTCTCCTGTGGAATGAGTTGAAGTGTTGGAGCCTGTAGTAACCCAAGCTTCTTGTTCTTGCCTTTCTTTGCGCTTTCGTTTTTCATTGATTGTGAAGCCCCTCGGGGGACAGTCACTGAAGGGGGTCTACGGTACGCCTTCAGACGCGACCAGACCCTTACACACCATCTGCCACTGACTAAACGCCTGTCTCCTCCCTCCCACTGCCCGTGTGTGTGTGTGTGTGTGTGTGTGTGTGTGTCACTGCCCTGCGTCTAAATTGAACTAGAAGCATGTTAAAGAACCTGTAACGGTATGGGCCGGCAGGGGCCAGATGGCGCAGGCGAAGCCAGAAGTGTTGCAGTCCCAGCGGAGTTAGACAGCACATGGGCGGCCGTGGGAACCTAAGCTGGGCTCGCATCACACGGGATCGATCATATGAAGTCGTGTGGGGATCACAATTAGGGGCTATAATGTTGTTTGCGACCTATCGATCGGCGAAGGGGTCGGGGAGTCCGATTTGATACGCCGCGAAAACGCATCGCGCTAGATCGGAGAAGGCAACGCGGAGCGGGGAGAAAAAGAGGGAGGCGCGCGCACGTCCGATCGCGTTCGGGGAGGGGTTGATTACTTTTGAGAAACAAAAAAAGGCTCGATTGCGCAAAAAGCGCGAGCACAGCTTTAAAACGACGTAAAGCTCTGTGATATCATGGCTGGCGAATTTTATCGACGCGTTGCGAAGCTGACGGTCAGCGTCGTTGTTGTTATGGTTACCGCGACCGATCTTTGGATCGTGTTTGTTTAATTGCGACTTTGTTTTTGTAAGGTGTTTGAAAATAAATGTATAAATAAAACGCGGAACAAGTTCGCATACTTGCCATTTAAATAAAAAAAGAATGAGCAAAAGTAGTTTTGCTAATACAAACCCCATCTTTTTGCTTCATTTAAGCCTTCGCAAACAAACGAACGAAAGCATAAGAGACCATCGCGGAATTTGTAATGGTTTACTGGTTATAACGGGAATTTTAATGAACATTGTTAATCATTTGTAACCTTATATTGGTTGTCTCTCAATCGTAATGGGAAAAACACAATACAGGAAGCCATTTTTAATAGGTAAAAGTTGACCGTTTGATTGACAGGCGATCTGGCCAATCATAATCCACCATCTTGCGCACGCAGGAGAGTACTGCAAGCCTGTAAAAGTGAATGAATGAATGAATGAATGAATGAATGAAATAAACATGACAGTTCGTTCGTGTTTATTTCGTGCTTTTATTACAAACGTGAAAAGAACGGCTGGCATAAACGCAGTCACAAGAGCCACAAAACTTTATATGAAAAGCTGCCAGTTTCCTCTTATTTGCTCTGCCGTGCATTTTTTTTTTTAACTTCGTGATGTTTAGCGTGAGAGAGACACGGCTTTTCGGACATAGCAACAGTAACTAAGGGGCAGGCTGATTAAGACCGAACTCAGAAACGGTGTTTTAATCGCATATTTATTTTACGGCTCCGCTAAGACGCACAGAGCGCGCAGGTAGGCAGGCTACCTGTGGTCCTTGCGTCGTTCTAGATCACGTTACTCTGACCAGCTGCCCCAGCGATCCGCGCGCGCCCCGGCTCTGACCGCGAGCCTCATTATCATGCGCCGTTGCCATGGACGTGCCGGCCGTGGCTTCGCTGAGCTTCTCTCGGGGGCCTCCCGCGGGGATGCAATCGTTCAATAATTACGCGGGGATCCTCTCATTCGCGCCCGCGCGCGCGCGCGAGCGTCGGGAGACAGGCGTGGACGTTTGGGAGCCGACGCTTGTCGCGTGCCTGCGCGTATCAAAACACATCTGCTTCGAGGGCTCCAGGGACCGATGCCACCACAACATATCGACCCCTGTCTCTCTCTCAACATATTGATTTGACAAGTCATAGGCATTTTTGACACCACGGCCCCCACGCTGAAGATGTCGATGCAATGCGCTTTCATCCCACGTGATGATTCTGGACTTTTTATATGAATTATATCTTGAAGTACCACTAAGTATTAGTCAAAAGTCTGGACTCGCCTCACGCTGTATGCTTATAATGATTGCAGGTTTATTGATAACTTGCTTTTGTAGTGGCCTCAAAAGAATGGAGATTAAAAATTATTATGTTGGAGAACCTAGATTAAAAATGTCCCTGCAGTAGATAAGAACATATCAAACAAAAGTGGCATTATTATTAATATTACTGAAAATATTAGTAATATTAAAGTAATATTACTTAAAAATATAAAATAGCGTAACACACCAATTAATTTGTCACTTTATGGCCAATGCCAAACATGCATATGCATAAATAATTAAATTTAAAACGGCAAAGATTAAGAAAAAAACCTATATTAAAACTTCATTTGGTGGCTTTTTAGATAGTTTTTTTTTTAAATCCTGTAATTCAGAAATAAATTAGATGTCAAATACATTTTGCCATCACATTATGCATTGTGCACAAACCTAATGTACTTCACTCATAAAATAAACTTTATTTAATGGCCTTGATGGTTACACGAAGAACCGTTGTTTTTGCATTTTAGTCTTTTAGCAGACAACTCCATCCAAAGCGACTCACAGATGAGGACTATATAGAAGCATTCAAACAAAAGAGCAACGACATGCAAGAACTATGGCAATACACCAATGTTTTATTTAAAGAAAACAAGCGGATAGAATATAGAAAAAAAAAATGCTTTTTATAAAACGAGTAGAATAGAAACAAGAAGCTGTTGTTGGTTTTTAAAGAGAAACTAGCAGAGAATGCATTTTTTAGTATAGATAAAAAGATAAAGATAAAATAGAAGTTAGAGGGTCAAGTAAAGATGCTTTCAGCTGGAGGGACCGGTTCATGAAAGACGCTGTGAAAGTTGAATACTTTCTTTCCACAAAAGGTTCTTTATAGCAAGGAGAAAGATCTTTAGACAATCGAAAAATTCTTGGCGCTGAGAAAAAAAGCCGAAAGGTCGTTTGAAGAATCAGAAATGGTGGTTCTGTGGCATCTCTGCAAAAGCACCGCTGTGGAACCTTTATTTTTTTTTAACGGCGCGGAAACTACATTTTTTTGGGAACGTTGTGCGCCGCTTCCGTTGCGCGGTAGGTCCTTCAGAAGAAAGGGGTTCTGTAGGGTCTAAAAATGCTCTTCACACGAACGGAAAAAGTCCTTTAGAGACCGACGTGGTTCTTTGGAATCGCCGTGGAACCCAACTTTTCAAAGCTATGTTTTTAGGGGTGTTTGAAAGCATCCCAAGAAGCTGAAAGTCGAGCAGAATAAAACGTCTGTTTGTTCGTGCTTCGGGTTCTGATAACCTTACCATCGCTCCAAAGTGTGAAAAGCGTAATAGTGAAGAACGAGTAGGTGCGTCCAAACTTATGACTTTTGTTTTGGAAAAGAAGTTTCTCTGTCTCTCTTTCTCTGTTGCAGCATCTGCCCTGAGGATGAACAGATGTAGGCACCTGTGTTTAGGGCTCACACATCCCCCATCCTCCTTTTCTTCTCCCTTTTAACCTCCTCAGTCCTCCTCAGAAGGGCCCACAAAGGGTTAAAAGAGGAGGAGGGGGCAGTAACCATACCCCCTGCTCTATACCTCCATCGCCCCTCACACACACACACACACACACACACACACACACATGTTCCCTGAGGACACACGCTCTCTATGAGCCTTTGTCATGAGCGCTATCTTCCAGACAGGCCCAAACAATCTGTTGCGAGATGATTGCTCATTTCCAAACAACGCTGGCAACACAGGTGTGTGTGTGTGTGTGTGTGTGTGTTTGGGTGCATCGCACGCATTCAGGTTGGTTTATGTGGGACGCCGACGCTCTCGGGTGTCACACCGGGCGTGATTGTAGGTCACAGGAGCCGCAGGTACAGAGATCCCGCTCCCCAACACACTTCTGTAACAAACTCGAGTGTTGGATGTCGGCGTCACACCCTCCAAGAAGTGACCCGCCCTCCACAAAGCCGCCGAGAGACAGAATAACTAAGATCAGCTTTTAAGACAAAGCCGGTGGCAGGTGTTGAGTGTGTCGGTGGTAAGACGAAGCTCGTGGGAAGAGCTCCGTCACAAAAGGGCTCGGTCTCCGCGCGCGCGCTGATCCGGAGTCGGCGGTCGGAGGCCGTCCTCGGACATCTCATCCATCAGCGCTCGGCGTCAGACGTGACTCTGGATCAGTGAGGCAGACGCGCTCTCTGTGACGCTCACGTGTTCACCTTTAAACCAAACAACTCAATGACTGTCCCAAACCAGCCCCTGTGCCTCTGACCGTTGTTTAGTGAGCGTTAGTGATGATGGATATTGAGGTCAATCAAATCTGTCAGTGTTTAAAGCAGTTTTCAGTTTTTAATTAGATTTTCTGAAATTGCATGCATTTATATTTTTATTTATATTTATATTGTTAAAGTTTAAATATAACGGTTTTATATATATATATATATATATATATATATATATATATATATATATATATATATACATGCACATAAACTATGTTATTATTACATTATATTATTATTTTATTATTATATTATTATATCTATCTTGACTATGTGAAAAATATTTTTAATTTCAAAGATTTGTTAGATAAAAATAATGTATAAATATGACATTACAAATACATTATACTAATAAATATAGTGTAATATAAAGAGTTTTATTAAATTTTGATTACATATACACACACACACACACACACACACACATATATATATATATATATATATATATATATATATATATATATATATATATATATATATGACATTTTAATATGATTTACATTTTATTTTATTGTTTAAAAATACAAAAAGTAATAGTAATTTTACAAATTAATATTGATAAGTTGTTATTCTTAAAATACAAAAGACATAAACATAGATTTGCTAAAAACAGCATTGTGAAATATTACAATTTATAATGTTTTTATTTGGCCTCTTACTTGATTATACTTCAAAACATATATCGTAAGTATTCTTCTTTTCAGCATCACCGCTCCGGTCTTCAGTGTCACGTGATCCTTCAGAAATCATTCTGACGCGCCGATTTATTATCAGCGTTTAATATTTATCATTAAACACATTGCACCTGTCGACAGCAGGTGTGGAGTCGGCTCTTTGAAGTCGCGCCGCACTTAAGTGTGTCTTCTTTTTGTCTTCCCTCTAACCCTTTCTCTCTTTTTCTCCTCCAGCGTTTCTCCACTGTGCACCTGTTGTGAGCTCTTCAGGAATCCTCTCTCACACGCCGGTCGCTCGGGGACAAACAGGGGTCCTGAAGGTGAGGGGGCGAAGCGCTCTTTCTTTCTCAGCGCTCAGCCTTCTCTTCCTCCGCTGTTTTTCTCCGGCCTTCCTGCATTCTGTCGCTCTTGTGCTCTCTCTGTAGAGGTCTTAGACCCCTGCCCCTCGAGTCTTGCCCCAGGGGAGAGGGGCTTTTGTGTGCCGATGCCCCTGCAAGCTGGACAGACAGCTGCTGTGGAGTGGTCATCTCCACACACACACACACACACACACTCTATCTATTACCCACGGCCTATTCAGCTCACAGGCAGAAATGCAAAGGCATGGTTCTGCGAAACTTTAATGAAGACAAAGTCCAGCGCGCAATGGAGGCCGTGGCTCCGGAGTGACCTGCGCTCACACACTTTAGACTCTGCCACCATTTACGAGATAATAAGAGATAACTCCAGAGCGACTGTGTCATTTATTCAAGTTTATAGAGGACGAAGACTTATTTAATGCGCTAGGGAGGCGTTTAGTGACTTTAATGCTTTTTTGATGCTGAAATCTCTGTACGGTGCTCAAACATTACCTTTTATTGTGCCTTATTAAAACAAATAGTCCACAAATGATTGTTTGAGGCGTGTGCAGAGACGACTACAGTTTTCCAATCTTATGCAACCTAGCAATCCAAACATGTTTGTGTTTTTAGCTTTAATTAATTGAGCTGACTTAAATTGGTAAAATGCGTATCAAATATTTGATATCAAATGAAACATCTATTAGATTTATTACAATTACATTTATAATTTGTATGCTCACATATGTTCATTAATTAACCATTATCTATTTTCATAAGCAAGATTATATGTGTTCAAAGGTATTTTTTGTAATTGTTTATAATTTTTTGTAAAGCTTTACATATACAACCTTCAGTGGCAAAATTAGTTAAATTATTCATTTTAATTATAATTATAATTTTTATTTCCCTTTCATTTTAATGAACAATTATATAGTATTTTATGCAAAGTATTAATAATAATATATATATATATATATATATATATATATATATATATATATATATATATATATATATATATATATATATATAATAAAAGTAAACCTTTTTTTTTCCAAAAGGCTGGGTTGGTCAAGCAAAACAAAAACCAGCTAAAATGAAAAATTACTTTTCTACTCCTTTTGAAAGACTGAAAACTCACATTTAAGCATAGAATTTGGAAAAATCTTCATTCATGTATAGCTTAAAAATAGCATGTTGCATGTGTATTGACCTCCATGAGGATGGCAGCCGTCACACACACACACACACACACACACACACACACACACATGTGGCCGTGTCTCTGTTGTCCCGTTGCAGAAGCAGATCTGTGTGATAATGCCATTGTGCGGACGAATCTAATGACGCCTGTTGGTGTGTTATTAAGGCAGCGCAGGGGTCATTAGGTGTGTGTGTGTGTGTGTGTGTGTGTGCGCATGTGTGAGTGATATAATAAAAGCAGCACGCGGGTCATTAGGAGTGTGTGTTCAGTTGGTTCCCATGCTCTGAAGCAAAGCTGGACAGCAGGGCTGTGCTTTCACACACACATCATGGCACACGCCTGTTGACTGAGGCACAAAAAAAGTGTGTGACATCGCCGTGCCCTGGCGCCCCTCTGCATCCCCTATGTCTTTTCTCATCCCTCCCCTCCCACCCTCATTCTTCTTTTCTTTCTTTTGGGAATCTCTCTATCCGTCCGTCCCTCCCCAGCTTAGAGTCCTGTGTTTCAGCGAGACCCTTCCTCTTCTAATCATTTTTACCCATCAGATGATCCGGCCCCTTATTTCACACTGAGACTATTAAGATAGAGTCCTCCCCCTCTATACACACACACACACACACACACTCACACACACTCACACACTACTGCAGGTCCTGAGGGACAGCATTGGAAGCATTGTGTGTGCAGAGACACATCTGCGTCAACACATTTAGACAGCGACTCTCATATGCCCAGGTCCTAATTCACCCAAAAATCTAAAGAAAATTTCATTATATTTTATGTAATATGTTTTACATAATATTTTGAATAAAAAGACAATCCAGATTTTTTTTTACCTTTGCTACATGATTTTAATGGCAATTCTCATTTACACAGTGGAAATAAGTAAATAAAATAATTATTTTTATAATGTAAAAAAAAATGTATCATTACCATAATGCAGCAAGTAAATAAATAAATGAAATAATTATCATTACCACAATGCAATAAGTCAAATATTTCATATTATGATGTTACAATAAAATAATTCTCATTACCATGTTAAAATAACACAATTCTCTTTACCATAATATTAAAATTAAATGACGTTCATTACCGTAATGCAATGATTAAATAAATAACTTTCATTACTGTAATGCAATAAGTAAATAAAATAATTCTCATTCTCATAAAGCAAGACGTTTTCGTTATCATAATGCAATAAATAAAATTTGTCTCATTACCATAATGCAATAAGTAAATAATAAATCTAAAAATATTTTTTAGCGTAATGTTAAAAATAAAACGATTTTTATTACCCCAATGCAATAAATATGTACAAATTCATTAACATAATATAATGCAATAAAGAAATAAATATTCATTATATATTGCAATAAATATATCTAATAGTTCTCATTACCACAATGCAATAAAATAAAGTAACTATTATTACGTTAATTAAATTCACCATAATGAAAAACAAATCTAATTTCCATAATGCAATAAGTAAAAAAATAAAATAATTACTTTTCTGTAATGCAATATATATATATATATATATATATATATATATATATATATATATATATATATATATATTATTATGTTATTATTTTCATAAAGCTACACCGTGTATATGACTAATATAACTGTAGTGTATGTAATGCTGCCATTTGTCATTTATATTGTAAATGATCAGTTCTGCTAATCTCCATCCAAACTCTCACCATGATGTGTTTAATTTATGTAATAACGTGTTGTCATTTTAGGAAGAAATAAGATTTGGATGTTTCTTGACTGTTTTCATGATTTTCACCCACATAGACGTAAACCCGTGCTGACAGAAACACACACCTGTATGTGTGTGTGTGTGTGTGTGTGTGTGTGTGTGTGTGTGTGTTGTGTGTTGGTGCCAGCTCTTATCTAGCTCTTATCTGACAGGTGTTTGATGGACTTGTACTCAGCAAATGTGTTTTCAGTGGATCTGTGTGTGTGTGTGGATAAGGGGCGTGAGGTGCCTTTGATGGTGTGATATACCCACGTGTGTGTGCGTGTGTTTGTGTGTGAGGGCGGCTGCCAGGGTCAGCTCTGTCCTGGGAAAGTTGAGCTCTCCATTTACATCAGCACATGTTGAGGCCTTCTGGTGGCTGCCTGAGCGCACGGGTGGACAGATGGCACCAGCTCATAGCTGCAGATCCACCGAGGAGGAGCCGCACCGGCCTGATAAATGGAGGAGAAGAAAAGACGGGATCGGCTTGCTATTTTTCATCATAATCACCCAAAGTGCTGCGATTGAGAAGCAGAGGCGAGGTCAAAACCAGTCTTGTTTGAAAGAACGAGAACATTACATCGAATCACGAACCGGTTTTGCACTTTTTGAGAGAAGCGGCCTTTTTTACTCACTAATTCAGTACAGTTAAACTTTAGACCAAGACCAAGCCTTGGTTGCTCATAGCAACGGCCTGTCACATGTCACCACGTTCTTGACCTTTCACATCGTTTATCACTTGACCTCATATTTTATTCAGGAGATATTTTAGATTTTGGTCCATCCATCCATCTATCTATCTGTCTATCTATCCATCTATCTATCTATCTATCTATCTATCTATCTATTTATCCATCTATCTATCTATCTATCTATCCATCCATCTATCACCTATCTATCTATCTATCTATCTCTATCTATCTATCTATCTATCTATCTATCTATCTATCTATCTGTCTATCTATCTATCTATCATCTATCTATCACCTATTTATGTATCCATCTATCTATCTATCTATCTATCTATCTATCTATCTATCTATCTATCTATCTATCTATCTATCTATCTATCTATCTATCTATCTATCTATCCATCCATCCATCCATCCATCTATCTATCTATCTATCTATGTAGTACGTCTTGCTGTGTTTTAGTGCACTACTTATATAAAGCGCATATAAGAGGATATGTTCCGGAGGTGAAAATACATTTTTTTCTCCGGTTTTCTTCCCAGTTCTTTCCTCCAGCGCTGGGAGGGGACGCGAGGTTCAGTGAAACGCAACACTGCGCGCATGTGTCGTGTATTAATCCTCTTACTGCAGCAGATGCTCGTCTGTCAATCAACCTGACGCGGCTGCGCGCGCTCGAACTTGACTTGAGAGCGCGAGAGAAAGAACCCAGCAGGTGCGCGAGCGATCCGCGCCGTCGTTCAGCGATGCAGGAATGGTAAATAAAGCCATTTATTGAGATAACGATGTCTTGACGGCGGCCGCGGGCTTGCTTTGAACCACCGAGGTTGCATTCGTTTACCGGACAACGCGATGCCGTCGCAGGACGGGGTGAATGAAGACGACGGTCCGCCTCCGGTTCCACCGCGAGCGGCTCCTCAGCGACACTCACCGGCGTCCGCCGCCGCGCCTGAGCGCCGGGTCAAGTGCGTGCTGGTCGGGGACGCGGCGGTGGGTAAAACGAGCCTGATCATCAGCTACACCACTAACGGATATCCGGCAGAACACGTTCCCACCGCCTTTGACAACTTCACAGGTAAACTCCACATCCATACCAGAGTGCATCTGCCGTACAGCTACCGTTTTATATAGACTGCGTAAATATACAGACCTGTCAATAACTTTTTGACACCATGCAATTGGTATTTCCTTGAAAATGCATTATGTTCAGCTTTATATTGATTGCATATCAATACAAATTGATAAACGTAAGTTTTATTATCTCAGCTAGGGTTGTGGTGGACGGAAGACCAGTTCAACTTCAACTGTGTGATATGGCAGGACAGGTGAGATCTATCTATCTATCTATCTATCTATCTATCTATCTATCTATCTATCTTGTTCGGATGGATGGATGATCTCTTTTTCTCTCTGTGCTTTGAACGGCAGAGATGGGGGGCAGCGGATCAGCCTCTATGTGTAAGCAACAGGATATGACGTTAGAGCGCCACCTAGTGTTAGAATCAGCTCGTGCATTCCCTTAGTCCTGTAGATTTTCGTGACTGCCAAGTAGATCTTCTCTGCACCTTACTCATCAGACTGATAACCAAAATGCATACATGCATTATATCATATTATATTTCTATTCTTTTATAAATAGCAAAAACACATGCATTGCTGTATTTGTTTGCATCGCATGCATGGGCCACAGTGTTCGAATCAGTAAGTGAAACGTTACTTTTCTTCGTGTTTTCAGGACGAGTTTGAGCGGCTCCGTCCGCTCTGTTACCGCGAAGCCGACGTCTTCCTGCTCTGCTACAGCGCGGTTCTTCCGTCGTCCTTCAGGAGCGTGGCGACCCGCTGGGCCCCCGAGGTCCATCGCCTGTGTCCGGGCGTTCCCATCATCCTCGTGGGCACCCAGAGCGACCTGCAGGAGGACGTCCAGGTGCTGATCCGCCTCGCCGACGGCCGGGAGAAACCGGTGAGCGGAGACGAGGCCCGGCTGTGCGCCCGGAGCATCGGCGCCGTCACGTTTGTCGAATGCTCAGCGCTGACGCAGAAGAACCTGAAGGAGGTGTTCGACGGAGCCATCCTGGCCAGCATGAGGCACGCGGAGGAGGCCGCGCGGCCGAGGACGCACACGCTCAGAGACAAAACTCCTGATAAAATCAAGCAGCTCTCAGAAACATGGTGGAGGAAACTGAGCTGCGTCCAGAGCTTTGACCTTCAGTGAGAACCCGGTTAAGCCACGCTGGTGGGTCCGAGATGCCTTTCTTGCTCGAGTCAGATGCTCACTATTTAAATAAAACCCTCTTAAAGTCAAGCGCAGATGAAATGGGATTCAAAGCCTCGTTGTGCTGTGACGCGGAGAGCGACGACGTAGAAATGGACATGAATTTTGTGCTTTGTGTCACGTTTACAGCAACGATATTAGTTTGGAATGACGTGAAGTGAACTGTGGGCAAAAACGAAAACGCGCATTAGGAAAGTAAGGTCCTTTTTGGTTCAAGTTCACGTCTAGGTCACCTAAAAACTTTAAAGGACGTGAAAGATCAACTGACAAATCATTGCAAGGACTTTTATTTCGTAAAAGCACGAAAGGAAGGACGAAGATAGCATTTGTGAAATTATATATGATTGTTATAGAACAATAGATGTTGAATATAATATTTATAGACAGTGTGGAGTACGCTCTTTTTATAAAGAAGTCCATTTCATTAAAAAAATAAATAAATAAATTACATTTCGAAATATATTCAAATAGAGAAGTTAATGTATATATATATATTTTAAAAAAATTCTATATGTATTTGTTTTTCTGTCTTAATTGGCCCTCCTGCTGTATACACCTGTGACCCAGACGTGTTTGTGGTTTGGCCCAGTACCTTGCATTCATAGGATTAGCTGATCCTTTAAACAGACTGAAGATCAAGACTGAAGGAGTCGGGTTTGATGTCTCACCCACAGTCTGCCTCATTCCGACGGTTTACTTCATTTTATACTCGAAATAAGTCGCACAAAGGCAGTGAAATAAAAACCGTTGCAGCGTTTTTCGTCGTGCACGTTCAAATGAGTCCGCTTCAGAGCCTCTCCCCCGGCGGGTCTCGTTCAGACGGCCCTGTCGAAGCTCCGTATGGCCCTAAAGCCTTTAATGGGATCTGATTCATTTACATCACTGCGTTACGCTTTTCCCTCGGCAATCTGGGGCTCTCGCGGCAGACGTAATTACTGCCGTCACAGAATAACAATTACCTGCGCGATGACCCTCACCGCGTGAATATAGCGTTGAATGAGCTCCTTTAAACTCTCTCTGTGCATCATAATGTAAATAAAACATAGCAAAATCTTATTGCGTTCCACATTTATCAGTTCATGCATTGAATTAAAACAATGTTTTAATCAGCAGCACCATGTTTTAATATTTGAGCTGCAGAAATGTACGCGCGCATTTGCTTTATATACGTCACTGTGCAAAGGTTTTAGGCAGGCGTGAAAAAATGCTGTAAACGAAAGGACGCTCTCGAAAACGGAAGTGCTAAACATTTATTTTCTCAAATGAACAAAAGAGAAATCTAAATCAGAACAATATCTGGTGTAAGATCAGGGCTGTGTGGGGGCCGTGCCATCACTTCTACTTGTTCTTCTTTAGGCTGAAGATAGTTCTTAATGACTGTATGTTTGGGGAACACCATTAATCCTGACCAAATCTCCAGCTCCATTTGCAGAAATGCAGCCCCAAGCGTTTAAAGGAACCTCCACCATGCTTCACTGTTGCCCTTCGACGATCAAACTGCCTTCTGCTACAGTCAAATATTTTCAGATGGCACCTGCTGCCATTTTTCTGAGCCTCGGTTCCTATGTTTCCGTGTCGCTCGGCCTTGTTTTCCACCTCTGAGGTATGGCTTTTTGGCTGCTTTCATGCTCTTTCACAAAGACCACTTCAGGCCAGACTTCTCCGGACAGTAGATGGGTGTAATTGGGTCCCGCTGGTTTCTGCCAGTTCTTGATGAAACCCCAGTCTGCTTTGAAATCTTCGTCTGGGAGAGACCTTGTTGATGCCGTATAACTACCCTGTGTCTTCTTGCTCTGCTCAATCTTGCCAACTGCCTTTCACGACCTCACATCGCTAGCAGACCTTGTCTGTTCCTCACCCGGTTTTCAGCCTCCCACACAGCTCTTTCTGTTTGAGTTCAGGACTGGGTTTCGACCTGCGTGTGACACTGATGATCATCAGCACTAGTTTGGTGTAATTGTTTGATCATACACCTGACTATAATCCTACAGAATCCCTGACTTTGTGCAGGTGTACCTATAAGAATTGATGCTGGTTTGAAGGCAAAAGGTAGTAAGACCAAATATTGATTTGGTTTAGATTATTCATTTGTTCGCTCACTTTGAATTTTGAATATATATTGATAGTTTTTTTTGTATGAAGCAAATGCATGCAAAACAATTCTGTAAGGTTTTTATGTAATGATTCATCATCAACCCGAGCTTGCATTCATAAAGAGTCATTTATTGCCATTCGTATGAGTTTAAAGTGAGCTGACTGCAGCGAGACGGGCAGAAAGGCTCTCGCGCCGCAGCTGATCCTGTAATGGGTCCAGATTGAAGCCACCTGTGGGAATTAAGCAGGCAGATGGCGACTGGTTTTCCCCTCGCGGGATCTCTTGACCTCAAACTCCACCTGCTGCAGAAATCATGTAGGAATAACATCAGAACAACAGGCCTTGAAAGCCGAACCTGGGTGATTTTATCAGTACGGCTCGCTGAAACGGAGATCGTTGGGTTCAGCTGGTGGGTCGAAGACAGTCCTGAGGAGTGTGACTTACATCTTTAGTTTTTCCAGCAAGCCATAGCTCCTACTCAGCGTATATTAATACAATGCTATTGTATTGTAACAGTATTTACAACAGGATTCAGTATAAGGCTTTTACTGTGTCTCTAGTGCGCTTAGGGAGCTTCACCTGTAGAGGACACTATTGAGTTTTGAACAGGTTTCTGTGTGGGTTCTGCTGGGATGTCATGTGGCCCTCGGCAGGATTGCTTTATGCCTGAATGCCACTGAAGCCTGTATCAGCATCTTGCAAATCCTGCACGATCTTTTCTTCGCTGTCTTCAGATTTGGTTTTTAGTGCATGTATGAAAACGGTTCTCAAGGTCCGCACAGGTGTCTTTGCAGAATCGCACAAAAAACGCACAATGCATACAGTTATTAATTTTAGTGCTAGATCTGTCGCGTTTACCCTCTCAAACATAAACTTTGTGTCAAACGTTTAGCTTGAAAAGGTCTTAAAAATATATTATTAAAATTTTAATTACATTGCATAGCGTTATTTATATCGGCTGCTATCGGCATCTCGAATTAGCGTTTGATACTTCCTGAATCCGTTCAGCTAAATTAATTTTGGCTTTTTTTTTGTTCCGTTTCATTTTTGACTCCTGTGATGTCATATACGACACGTGACTCGACAGGTGCGCAGCCCTAATATACTCCGTCCAGAACGAGACAGGTGAGGGTCACACGGGTTCAGATCTGGACAGACAGCGGCGGACACATGTTCAGCACACGTGGAATAATCCCACTGCACGACAGCTGCTGCTCTCACCCTCATCTCACGGGTTCTCCTTTTGCGTTGCTTTTGCTCCTCTGTCGTCCTTCAGGGCAGTTCTTCACTGGAATCCGTTTGACTTTCATTTCCGTTCACCAAAAGACCTGGGATTTTGCGTTCACTGGTTTGAGCCATAATTAATTATTTATTATTAATTAATTAAATATTATAAATTTGTTTGTATAGGACATTGTAATCAATAATCATTGGAAAAAAAATAAAATACAAATAATAATTTTTGCATTTAAAGCGACAGCGCGCTTATAATAAGTCCGTTATTTTAAATTCGCGGTTTTCCCGCCGAATGTTTTTAACGGCCACGGCTCGAAGCGACCCCAATAACGCGATGTTTAGCCTGAAATCCTGCCAAAATATGATATTTTATCCCTCAGAAGGCGTTTTTTAACTAGGGTATCGCCCCTGAAAAGCAGCTAGGCTAGTTTCGGGCTAGTTTCGAGTAGCAATTGCGCTGGTTTTGCTGTGAAAACCTGGCCTATTTGGTGTCAGCTGGTCTTGACATACATGTAACCTGTATGTTAGTTCACCTAAAGAGACATTTCACGTTTTTCACATAAATGGTCCCTCTCGAAGCGTATCCTGACGGTTGCTAAACAGCTAACAGGTAAACTCGAAATCCTGCTGTTGTCTTAAGGAACTTGCTAAAAACATCTTCTCATTTTACCCCGTTTATAGTATTACAGTGCCTTTCAGTTGCGTTGTTTTGCAGTTTATTAGGCTGTTTGGTTTTTTTAACGGTTTTAAATGATTTGAAATTGATTTGAGGTGAGTACAGCAACATAAATTGTTGAAAATTGTACTTTTAGAGTGTTTGCTCATCTTAGTAAGGCATTTTAAGGCGTTTTCTGTCAGATAAATAATTAGGCAATGGTTTAAGATGTTGTTATGTACGTAAAACAGTCAAGATGCTTATAGTTGTGAGTGTTTAATTATAAATATAGTAATAAATCTCTCTCTCTCCTTCTATATATATATATATATATACATTATCAAGATGTATTTGTGTGCTATCTTTCACAATCTGCTCTCTTATAAAGTTCCTCATCCAGTGGTCATTCTGCAGGGTGCTGAAGATCAACGTGGACAGGTGTGATACGGAAACAGCTGCTCCTCCGCTTAATGGTCTTCATCAGCGTCTCCCAGGGTCTGCCGAGTAACAGGATGGAGCTGAAAGAGGTGCGCAAGTGTAACACGAGTGTCTAGAGTTTCATACCTCCGAGCGCTTTAGAGCCTTTACCAAACGCAGCCGGCACAGATCAGCCAGTCTCGGATGAGAAAACCTGCGACAGATGTTTGTTTAGACACGTTACACCAGTAAAACAGAACTCTTTCTGGCTACATCTCCTGGTTTGTACACACACATCGCTCTTCTGTCCTCTACATCTCGCAGACGCGCAGCTGTCGGTGAGATTAGACTTTTAGCAGGTGGCTATTTATAGTGCGGGTTAGACAGATCACAATGGCACGTCAGCACTTCTGATCATGCCGTTTAACAGCCAATTGAAACAAAGACGTGCACTACATCACGGCATGAATCAGGCCTCTGAGCCGTCTGCTGTCCGTCAGCAGGTCCGCGCTAAACCTCAGCTGGCTTCAGAGGTGGCGAGATGAGTTGGACCGTGTTGCGGATGCCTGACAGTTTGTGGCATATGTGCAAGTAGCTGGATGCTCTGAGAAGCTCCATTAGGAAAACCAGTCAGAGTGTTAACATAGACACACACAACGGGGTCCGAAAGACCACACTGGAAATAAAGGTCTGGAAAGTTAATGATGGATTAGAAGCATTTCATGCAAACTCTGAAAATAATAATATAATTGTAATTAAATAATAATCATTTGGAAGCAGCCCAGTGAGATTCTTACAGGACTTGAGGTTTTAATTTTGACCATTTCTGAGGTTTAAATTTTTTTTGGACAACAGAATAGGAACAACTTCCTTTAGGACTCCTTTAAATTCCTTTTGTTCCAAAATTGTTCGGAATTCTAATTAGAATCCTGCACAGTGTTCATATTGGAATCCTTCGGGATTTTAAAATGATTTAAAAAAACATAGTCACTAGTGGATTTAAACTTTCGAACCCCACTGTATCATTGTATAAAACAAAATGCAGATATACTGACTATACAATACAAAATAAATGAAATTATAGCACTATGGATGTAAACGTCATAGAAAACACACAAAGATGTTTATTTATACCTTTAAAGTAAGTTATACTGATGTTTAACATACGATATTGTGATTTACGAACATAATATCGAAGAGACACGATGTTACTCAAACATATTTTATTCACTGCAATGCATTAGGAGTATTTCTGTTCTGCAGATGAAAATATATCTACCTGTGCATGTTCTCATGTACAAATACGGTGATCAAAATGTAAACATTGCTGAAGAAAATCAACAAGTTAGCATATTTCATATACTTCATTCAAGAACATCAGCGTCAGTAGCCTTAAACAGAATGAGTTTCCTTTTATGAAATAGTCTAGATGACAGGCAACCCAATTATTAAGGAAATGTCCCCCAGTAAAGCGTCACGGCGCTGATGCATTGTTAAATATCACAGAAAAAAGCAAAAGATATACACGTGAGCAAATACGTATTTTCATACCAGACCTGTGCTCCAATAAATAACTCAATGCATAATAAATGATCACATTCACAAGAATCAAATGATGGTCTTCAAGCAGCCCTCAATTATTTTTCCATCTAAAAATATTAATAACTCGACATCTTTGTGCAAAAAAAGTGGATTAAAATGACGACCGTCGGCGATCGGTGAGGAAAATGCACTTTTTTTTTAGAAAACATTTCACGACTTGCACAGCACTGCACTTCCAACACGGCCTCTCAAACACGTGTGATCGGTGAAAACAAACCAAACATCAGTCAATCACATTCAAGAGAACAAACAGCACAGCTGACACTGTGACGACAGCGTGTAGAGTAACATTCGCTAGAGATCGGCATAAACAATCAGAAATAATACGTGTTTGGTCCACTCAGAAATGAATTTGGACCGTTAAATCCCTGCGGCCCACGTTAAAAGTCTGAAACCTTCTAATAGCTAGGAAGTGAAATCACCTTTTTGGTGTAATATTTAAATGTTTGGTCCTTCAATGCATTCATAGCAAAGTGATTGTAGCCAGCATCAAAAAAATATGAATTAACTGCATCTCGTATCGAATTTAAAGGAATGCGTGTAACTTTTCTTTCGAGTTTTTGCTGGTTTGGGATCTCGTTCTCGAGCCTCTACCTCAGTCGAGCGGAGAAGCAGCGCATGTACTCGGTCATCCAGCGCTCGTCCGCCACGCTCAGCGCTGATCTTCTGCACTTCTCCAGGTCAGCTGACCTTGCCCGCCGGTGCTCTGACAATCTCCCGCCCTTTTTAGCCTCTCTTCGCGTCTGGACGCCCACATCAGCCTGATGAATCTGCAAACCAATTCAGATGCATTCAGTTCTCTTTGCAGTTTCCTACGCTGATGAAATCCGGCTCTTCGGCCTACTAAACTTCTGTACACCGGAGAAGGTAATCTGACTGCAGCTTCAGGATATCGCTGCTCTACGCTGAATTATTCACCGCTTCCTCGTGCGGGGTAAGATGTCCCATGGTGCTTCTTTCCACTGATTAGTACACGGCTGTTTAGTCACTTCAACGTTCCCCTCTTTGTTTGTATCATTTATTCAAATCTGTTAAAAACCGACTCATGCTCATTTCTGCTAATAGAAATACAATGCAGCTTTAAAAATATTGAATTAACTAAATTATTATAGAGATAACAGTAATGCTGATAAACTTTTTTAATATTTATATGTAAAAAATATGTTAAAAATAATGGTCGGCAAACCAACATATAGAGCCGTTACACTTCAAATCCAGGATCATGTTACTTTCCCAATCCTGTTGTCAATATATATAGTCCTAATAAAAGGCAAAAATGCCAGAAATTAGTCAGAATTTATGGTCACGTAATATGATGAAATATCTTTTTAAAATATCAGAAGTGCAGATTTAAATACAAATTTACAATGATTCCTTTCTTTTAATGGCTGTCTATACAGCAGGGAATAAAAATAAACAATGTAAATATAAATACATTAAAAATATAAATTCTAGTCAAAGCGTATGTTATTTATATAAATGGAAACGTAAATTTTGGCCACATAATACAATAATAAGTTGAAGAAGAAATCAAACATTTATAATATAAAATATTAAAAATAATTATATATATATATATATATATATATATATATATATATATATATATATATATATATATATATATATAGCTAAAATCTGTGAAAAATATAGATTTTTATAATGATTTAAATTTTCTTCTGGACTTTCATTGCCTGTATCAGTTAGGATACGGGAAGCTGCAGTTACTTTCAAAGCTCACCTCTCCAGCGGACATAGACGCTCTCATATTTGGTGTCCTTCTGTCCCTGGTCTCGATGTGCCTTTCAGCCCAGTCGTAACGGATAAAAGACCGTCTGTTCTCACGGTTGGACGCCCGCTCCTTGGTGTTGCCCGGCGGTTGGCTCTTGGCCCTGGACGGTTTTCTTGATACGGATAGCTGAGATTCATCGCTGTCCAGCTGCTTATTAGGGTAGCACGGCTCCGAACGCGGCGCCCTGCGTCTCTGTCTCCGCTTCGGGTTAGACTCCGATGGCCCGTTAGGAGCCGCATCTTTGCAACCGTTCTCTGTGGCAAAAGCAGAAGGAGCGGTTCACTCAAAAATGACCCTTTAAATCAGGTTTCAATAACAATGAAGCTTACACCCAACGTACCCAAGGGAAGAGAGCTTTCCACGGTTGCACTGGTATCCGTGTGAACCTCTCCATTCACCCGAGGCTTCCAGGAGTCCTCTGCGTTGTCGTTCTTGGACTCCGATGAGGATGTGTAGTGTTTGGCATTTGAGACGTTCCCTTCCTTCTGTTTGGGACTGGACCGTCCGCTCGAGTCGGACCCGCTGTCCCATCCGTCTCCGAATAGCGGCCTGTGCGTCTGCTCCATCAGCCTCCGCGTCAGTCTGTACTTCACAGAGTCCTCGTAGCATTTCGAGAACGTCTCCCACTTGGGATCCCTGAACTTCTTCATGTACTCCGTCCGGATCTTCTTGGACATCAAGTTGTTATTGGCAGACATCGTGAAATGATCACCTACGGAGTGAACACAATGTCAGCCTTGCCTGTGCACGCTCGCATACTTCCCGTACTCCATCTGTACACACACAGCGATGATTTTAGTATTGCATTGAGCCCTACGGAGGAGGAGTGCATTCTGTTATTCCCGTTCTCCGGTGGAGTAGGTTACAGCCCAGTGCCCACATTATTTATTTATATTCTTTACATAATACATAAGCCGATGTCACATTTCTAAAGGACATTTCTTACGTTCTCTTTAATGCACGTTTATCGTATGATTAACAAATTGCGACGGTGCTGCCTTCGCGTTTTTACGAGCGTGTTCGTGCATGCCTAATCGTTATCTATCATAACACAATAATTGCATTAAATGTATACGCGGTCGTATTTACTGTTATTGAGGAACTGGTCAAAATAATGGCATTCGCTGAAGAAACCCGCCTGATTATGTTGGCAGCGCACTATGTTTACAGGTCTGCCTTCACCTGCGCTTAGGATGTAGGTAAACACCGACTCGGATAAATGTAAGCGCTTTAAACTCACCCGCTCCTTTCTTTTCCGTTCCTTGTGCCTTAACGTTGCATAAAGACGTGCATTTTTAATTTTTACGTCCTCGCGAATTCTGCATACACCTTTCCATCACTGTTGAGCGCCTGCTGCGTACTAGAAAAACAAGCCTCGCTGATATTACGGCTTTGGTGTTTTACAGCGCGCATGCGCACAGCATCACCGCCTGAGGACTTGATGCGCAAATAATCACGCGCAATCCGATCTACAGTTTAATTGATCCCTAATTTGATTATAATCGCCTGAGTTAAGGAAATTTTGATTATTTGTGAAGTAGTTTGCCCTTACGCTATTTGCAACCGGGAAAAGCTATCATTTGTAACACAGAAAAATGTATTTGACTGCCGGTAAAATATTTTAACCTCAAATATGAAGTAAGGCTTTCAGCTGAATCTCATTCATTTTGATCTCTGTGCTGTGTTCATGTTAAAGGTTAACCTTTTAATGACTAAAAGGTAAAAAAAAAAAAATTTAAATCAAGGTAACCATAAATTTATAATGGTTTTGTTTCACTAATCGTAATTTAACCATGCTAATGTGTAGTAAAACTGTGAATATACAAAGTTTACAAATAATATATGCCATAAGAAACATGGTTGCTACACTTTCCCTATAATAATAATAATAATACTACAATAAAACCATGGATAATTTTGTTTTGCTGATATTACAGGGTAAAACCAAAGCACTTTTCTTTACAGATGACAAAAGTTACCATATAAAGAAGAAAATCATTCAGTAACCTATGTAGTACTAAATCAATACTGTAATTCCTTATAGGTTTATATACAATATGTATGTGTGTATATATATATATATATATATATATATATATATATATATATATCTTTCAGCTTGATACTGTATATCATAATACCCTCTGTGTTATAATATAAAGTTTCAGCTAATAAAGATTATGATTCCTTTATACAAAGTATAAACTGTAAGATTGTCAGTGCTACTGTAATGCTTCTGTGATCCATTAATTGTCTCATACGCATTAGAGCCCACTTAAACAGCCCAGATGGTTTATAGCCGTCAGATTACAGACATAACAAGACTTCATGTTGTGTAAACCGTCGGGAGAGGTTGGGTTAATATTGTTTACTCAGTCTCAGTGTGGCCTGAAACGTGAAATGAGGTATTCATCGACGAGTACCATGTTTAAAAACAGATTTTCAGTTTTATTTGTAATGTGATTTGTGTCGGTCCTCAACCGGACCGGGTGTACAGTGGAACGTATGTCAGAGTCACTGGAATCTAAAGGAACGGGGTCCTTCAATTTCAAACAGCATTCGTCAAAATACCAAGCCATGGAAGTCAGTAATAAATACATTTGTGTGCAATGAGAGCGCTTGGTATTTCTCTTTCCCTTGACGTTTTACTGCTTGCTCCTACGTCAATGCATGAATTACGATGACTGTAGAAAAGCTGTCCAGAGGAGCAATTCGCCGTCGTTTGGTTCCCGAGCAGGAAGCGGTTACAGGATGGTGAGCCAGGCACTTAGAAGCACTTGCGGTGGACGATGCTGGGACCGGCTTCGTCGTATTCCTGCTTGGTGATCCACATCTGCTGGAAGGTGGACAGGGAGGCCAGGATGGAGCCGCCGATCCAGACGGAGTACTTGCGCTCAGGGGGAGCGATGATCTACAGAGGAAGAGGAGATAAAACATCACTCAGAAAACTAGTCTAAACCTTTTGACATCATTGTAGTATAAAAATCCTGCAAATTTCAGAACTCAAAACTTTCTCGTTAGTCTACGAACAGCTTATATCGAAGGCAGTCTGTCAAAATAACAGCTTGTGGAATGTGCCACTTTTCTACCGTAATAGTGTGACTGACCAGCGCCTCAGAAGAAGATCAACGCCTGCTTCTACAGCCTGCTGTTTAGCCCCGCCCATTCACACATAGTGTAAATAATGCAGGTCTATGCAGAAACTAAACCATAAAGATGGCTCTAAAATGCAGTGCCGAGTTGTGGAAAACAGTATTGCATTGTCTTCTTTCTGATCCCAACATTAGGAAAGCGTAATCTTTATTTTTAATGAAGTTCCAGACTTTCACTGAAGGTCCATTGTTCACTTAATTTTTACTTTGGATTAATTTACAAAATAAAACACAATTCGATGCAGGGTTTTTAGAAAGTTTGAAACTGAAAGAAGATGCCATGTTGGCTATATTGGATCCGACAGTAATATTGCAACACATAAATATGAGTAACAGCTTTCATCATGTTTTTACAGAAATTTTCATATGTACTTTTCATATGTATTTTTAACCTCAATTGTTGCAGCATTTATCATTAAAGGCTGTCAATGTGTTAGCCAACAGTAGCAGTGAGACAAACAGGACACAAAATAGCTTATTACTTCTAAATGATGATGCTTTTTGACCGAAAATTTGAGTAGAACATTATGAGTAGACCTCAAAGTACAGTAAAAAATAGTAAAAACAGGCAGTTCATGACCCTACTAAGTCAACATGGAAAAACCAACTCCTTGAGTTTTATTGCCGTAGGCTGTATTACCTTGATCTTCATTGTGCTAGGGGCCAGGGCTGTGATCTCCTTCTGCATACGGTCAGCAATACCAGGGTACATTGTGGTACCACCAGACAGGACGTTGTTGGCGTACAGGTCCTTTCGGATGTCAATATCGCACTTCATGATGCTGTTGTAAGCGGTTTCGTGAATGCCGGCAGACTCCATACCTGTGCAGGTGTTTCAAGGAGGGCATATAAACAGTTAGGAGGACTGATAAAAAGATAAGACAACAACCGATGATTGTAGATGTTCTCAAACGTACCAATGAAGGAAGGCTGGAACAGGGTCTCTGGGCAACGGAAACGCTCGTTGCCGATGGTGATGACCTGTCCGTCGGGAAGCTCGTAGCTCTTCTCGAGAGAGGACGAGGAGGCGGCGGTGGCCATTTCATTCTCAAAGTCCAGAGCGACGTAGCAGAGCTTCTCCTTGATGTCACGGACAATCTCACGCTCGGCTGTGGTGGACGGCAAAGCAAGAGTTGTTTATTTGGACCGTTTCACACATGCTAGAAATATGCCAGGTAGGCTACTCACCGGTCGTGACGAAAGAGTAGCCGCGCTCGGTCAGGATCTTCATCAGGTAGTCTGTCAGATCACGACCAGCCAAGTCCAGACGCATGATGGCATGGGGAAGAGCGTAACCCTCATAGATGGGCACATTGTGGGTCACACCATCACCAGAGTCCAGCACAATACCTAATAACAGCCGAGAACAAGAAATCAGTCAGAACGAATAGCAAGCAAGTTTGAATGCATTATTGGTCACAAAATGTGACCATGGACCACAAAACCAGTAATAAGGGTAAATTTAGATTTATAAATCACCTGAAACATTGATGCTTTGTTAGGATAGGATGATATTTGGTTGAGATACAACTATTTGATAATGCAAATAAATTTGAGGGTGCAAAAAAAATCTAAATATTGAGAAAATCACTGTTAAAGTTGACCAAAAGAAGTTCAAAAATGATCTTTTGATATATTTACAGTAGGACATTTACAAAATATCTTCAAGGAACATGATCTTTACCTAAGATCCTAATGATTTTTGGCATAAAAGAAAAATCTATCATTTTGCCGTTGGCTATTGCCACAAATACTGTAGATGCTCTAGGGTCACAGTTGCTTTAAATGCACTTTGCTCTTACCGGTGGTACGGCCAGAAGCGTACAGGGACAGGACGGCCTGGATGGCCACGTACATGGCAGGGACGTTGAAGGTCTCAAACATGATCTGGGTCATCTTCTCACGGTTGGCCTTGGGGTTCAGAGGGGCCTCTGTGAGCAGGGTTGGGTGCTCCTCGGGGGCCACGCGGAGCTCGTTGTAGAAGGTGTGGTGCCAGATCTTCTCCATGTCGTCCCAGTTGGTGATGATGCCGTGCTCGATCGGGTACTTCAGGGTCAGGATACCCCTCTTGCTCTGAGCCTCATCTCCAACGTAGGAGTCTTTCTGACCCATACCGACCATCACACCCTAAAGGGGAGCGTTGAGTACAACATGATCAGAATAGCGCAAGGAAAACCAGTACAGCCATGCTCTCGATGATGAATACAAGTGCAGCAGGGATCTCTGTATGTACCTGGTGACGTGGGCGGCCGACGATGGAAGGGAAGACAGCCCTGGGGGCGTCATCACCAGCGAAACCGGCCTTGACCAGGCCAGAGCCGTTGTCACACACCAGAGCTGTAGTCTCGTCGTCGTCACACATCTTGGCGGGTTCTACGAAAAAGCCAACGAGAAAAAGTCAGCGAGGACACTACAACATAGACAACATCATCACTCAATCTCAAATCTTAAATGTATTCACTTAGAAGCTGCTTAATTTTAGTGCACTAACTGTGTTGGGGAGGTTACATGTAACTAAATTATGGAATTTAAATACTAAATAAATGTAACTAATCAGTTACATTTACTGAGAAAATTAATTAAACTACAGTTACTTTCAGAAATTACATTGCTCTGAAATATGAGACTTTTTCAGGAGTTTAGGTCACACAATAGAATGCATGCTTATTAAATAACTAATTTCCTACTTTAGCATATGCTTTATTTCATTTATTTATTTTTTAGTTGAGCCTAACTCTGTTTTTCCAGATGGCGGTGTTTCCTGTCATAGCTATGCAAACATTTGATTATTCACTACTTATTAAATAGCTGCATGTTGGTTTGGTTTGAAATCTATTTACATCAGAATGATCTCAAAGTAAAGCGAGCTGCTGAAGTCAGATGGTGTGGCGGCGGCGCTTTAGAATTAAATGACTATATTCTTAATTCGAGTGACGAAGGATTTTGTGAGTGACAGTAATCAGTGTTGAGTGTTTGTTCGGTTTGCATGTTTTAAAAACGATTAACACTTAAAGGCATTAAGTTTAAAATTAAAGTTGGCAAAAGTATATAATCAGTTACACCAATAAAGTAACTACACTAATAAAACACTACTTATTACATTTTAATATGTAGGCTAACCTATTACTATTAATATTATTTCCAAAGTAACCTTCCACTAGTTCAGTGTAATCTGAATGAAAACATGTGAGAAAGCATTTTTTTAAATTACGAAATATAGCCCTACGATTTACATTTCCATTTGCACCAATGTGATCAAACAGCACGCTCAACTAATTGCAGAATTTCAACACACTTACAAACAGCATGTTAAAAATAGCCAAGCGTAAACGCACGAGGTCTGATATCGGTGCAATAGCCCAAACGAGCCAAAAAAAAAAAGTTTGAAGTCAAACGCGAAACTGCTGTAGAACGATTAGAGTCAAATCAGTCCATTCATAAGGTTTCCGGTTCTGAACGCTCCGGTTAAACTCACCTGTGTCTGCTCGTGCTCGGAGTCGAGAAGTCAAACGGAAGCGCGTGCTACACAATGACCACCGCGCGGACCATCTTATATACACCCGTCCTCGGCTTTTCTGCTCCTCGGACAACCATTAAGGAATGTCAATGCATTCGAATGGAATTCTTCCCGATCCTCGTCCATATTTGGGTGTCGGTGGGTCGAGCGGAGGGGCTCCATATATGGCGCTCCAGACCCCGGACCACAGCGGGCGGGCGGGCGCGGGGCCACCGTACGAGCGGAGTCGGAGGCCGGCGCTGGGCGTTTGTGGACTACATCTCAATATAAGGGCATGGCAGTGGGTTATTATTGTTTACCATTACATTTTACCAATGCTCAAATAAAAATGTCAATGGATTGGAGCTATGTGTAGGATGTAATATAATTTGCTTTATATAAACGTATTTGCCAAATGTAAATGGCTAATTTAAACCAGTCATAAGGTTGTTTTTTTTTTGCATTTTAAATCAATTACATTGAATGAATACGCTTTCTACTGATGTATGGTTTGTTAGGATAGTGCAGCATTTGGCTGGGATAGCCTACAACTATTTGAAAATCGGCTGAATATCCAAATACTGCCTTTAAAGTGGTCCAAATGAAGTCATTAGCAATGCACATTACTGATCAAAAATTACACGTTGTTATAAGGACGGTAGGACATTTATAAAACACATTCATGGAACATGATCTTTACTTAATATCCTAATGATTTTTGGCATAAAAATGTATTGTTGTCTATTGCTGCACTATACCTGTGACTGATTTTGCGGTGCAGGGTCACGTTTAGATATTAAATGACTGATACTAGAAATTATACTTTAAACGATAACAGCAAAACCAGAAGTTATTAAAAATGTAATTTAAAAATATATATATATTTTTTTGTTCAATCGGGCGAAATAGTTCAATTTTTGGAAGTCATTGCACTGGCAAAAAGCGGCTTAGTTTGAATGAACTGACCAACGTAAAGCCCGTAAACACGGCATTTCTGCAATAAATGAGGAATTTAGTCAGTCTGTGGCATTGGGATAACTGTTCCAACTTCTTCCTTTCCCATAGAAAGCCACAGAAGCAGAAAGTGGATGTAGGGGAGGAGAATCCCGGACAATCTCCTAGTGAGTCTGAAGTCTGTAACCGAACAATGCAGTCACCATTTTAAGCCGTCATCATCATCACCAAAAGAAAGATGGCAATGCATTGAAGCTTGTTCGTCAGCTGGTATTATTACAAAGTGCTGTGAAACCATGGTTTAAGTATCACCAACGACCAGTTTTATCAAAATAGACACTCGGCAACCCTCTCTGAGAACTGGAACAGGATATTATAATGATGTTTTACCTTCTTTTATTTGGAGAGTTATTAAATCAGACAGTCATTAGATGGTCGTTATACATGCATGACCCTACCCAGTGAAGTTTGATGCCAAACCTAATGCCACATCATAAACAAGCAAGTATCATATTTCCTCTAGTTCCAGACAGTTTATCTAGTGGCCTTAGGGATTCCAGAGGCTCCCACCCCATATAGGGTGTCAGAGAACCCCCGTAAAGTGCAGCTTATTTACTGCAGACCCACTAATTTTACCCTCTTCCCTATTTTTAGGAAGCTCAGGGGAGACATTTGCTTCTCCATCAGTTCAGCTGCTCTTCTCACACCAGCTGCTGGAGGTGAGCGAAAGAAAACAAAAAGACCTTCTCAAAGAAATCCTTGCCCAATTTGGACACTTAGGAACGCTTGCATTACTGCATTAGAGATCAAGCAAAAACATTTCCGAACCATTTGTGCATGATTTTTAAGTTTTATAAACTAGTGTTGGTGATGCATAAAGTCAGCTGAGCAGCGCAAACACAAAGGAGCTTCGATCTGAATGTTACCAACCTCACAGGATACACACTTTATCTTTCTGTGAGAGGGTTTGTGTGCTTCTATAAAGTAGTCGCTTTAATGCAACTTTGTGCCTGTGCAAAATTCAATATAACACAATTTGACATAAAACGCACTTAAATCTAAATGCTTTCGGGTTCACCAGCTTTAAGAAAACACCACATAAACCCCAAGTCAGCATCTCCATTTGGCGAGCACCATTTGGCTTTGTTATTCTTTCCATCTTTGTCTCGCAGCAGAAGAAAACCATCAAGAGCTTCACAGAATCACAGAAATACAGTTTATTCAAGTGTCGGATCACGTCATTATCGTTATTTTACGAAACGGTACAGAAAAAAAAAAAAAAGCTGGAATATTAACAAGGGAACAGTTAGCAGAAACGGGAAGTAAGGTCATATATGAACTTTCAGGAAGTGCTCGTAGTTGGCTCGCAGGAGGAACTCAAAGTATGGCTTTGATTTGAGGCTCTCCAGCTCGTCTTCCTGCAGAAGATCCTTCACGTCAGGCAGGTACGACTGCAGAGAAACACCTGGGGCCACAAAACACACTTAGCGTTATAATTCAATCACTGTGGGCTTATCAAGTCTCAAATAAGCCCTAATCCACTTGTCTCTGCGAGTGTGCGATTAGCAGAGTCTCCGTACCTTCCTGAATGAGTTTCTGTAGGATCCTGACGAAAGTGCTGTCTCTGGCCGCTTCTAGAGGATCGTCATTATCGTCAGAAGATGACCAGCTGCAAGCAAGCAATCCATCCGTCAGTCAAGACCATTATAATGAAGTAAAATGAAACTCGCTGGAGTCGGTTTTGAGATGCTCACCTCTCCTTCCAGTCTTTCTTCAAGGCTTTACTGAAGATCTCCCGTTTTAGAGCATCAGTATCAACTGCGTCCTCCTACAAGTGATGAATACATGTCAATGCGCTCAGAAAATGTCATTTAACGTAGACTGTTATTGACGGATACCTCGTCCAAGTACTCCAGCAGATCGAGAGCCTTCTTGAAGTCGTACTCGTTGGCCCTGCGGTTCTCATTGCAGATGTACAGCTGGAGATGTGGAAGAGAGTCATCAAGTAAGAGACGAGGAGGGAACGCAGTGTTTTATTTTTTTGTGCTTTACTCACTTCGATGAGGTTACGAGGGCTCAGTAAAGGCATGCTGTCTGGGTTCAGCTGCTTCTCATCCAGCAGCTGTTTAGGAAGAGTCTCCTGATGAAGCAGAAACCTCTCCTGCTCCACTATATCTGCTCCAACACAGAAACACCAGACGACAAGTATACATCAGAAATATTTATTCGGGGAGGGAAACGCGTCAGATTCGAACCCATGTCGCCACAGCTGCTCTAAATAGATAAACAGACTGCATCGTTTGCATAGATGCACTAACTCTAAAAGTGCTTGTTGCAATTTGACAAAAAGAAATCCTTTTTATATAATTTCAGTCCATATGTCTTTTACACACGCGTGAAGGCACGTGACTGACCATTGAGCTGTCTGCGGTGAACGGCTTCAGGCATGTCTGAGGCCAGAGCCGTGAGTTTGCTGAGGGCCAGCAGGGTTTTCTTCTTGCTGAAGTAGCGAGTCTCCATGTTGGCCTGACCGTACAGGGTGCGATGGGCCTGTCGAGAAGAGAACAAAGCATTTATAACACTACAAGTGACGGTAACTGATGTGCTTTAGTGTATAAAAAGCAAAACAAAAAACAATGTATTAACGAAATGCATTCATTTTTTTCTCCTTCAGTCTCTTACTCGCTGATAGTCCTGCACATGTATGTCATGCAGCCAGCTGAGGTGATCGTGAGCCTGCAGGAAGCTGGCCAGCTGCTGGTGTGTTGCGATTGGCTGAGACAGCAGCTTCCCTCTCTTGCCTTTCTCCATGTACCAGCGGAACAGGAAGTCAGCGAAGTTCTGCAGGAAACAGGGAGGGCCGGGAGTAAATGCATTTGGCACAGGTGCAGTAAACAACTGTGATTTCAGTATATTTTTCTTAAAACTGCATTGCAAGAAGTGTCTGTGTGCTCTTAAATTAAACAAAGTACAGCTCTACAAATACTGAGAAATTCTCCATTGGCCATAAGCTACTTTAAACGACACTATCCAGAAGCATAAGTGAAGACCTCTAAAGAAAAAAAACAAAACAAATTGTGAAATATTATATTCAATTTAAAAACTGTGATTTATTCTTGAGATCAAATTAGAATTTTTAGCATCATTACTTATCTTTAATGTCACTATTGATCAGTTAAATGCATCCATGACTAAAAGTACTAATTCTAAAAAAAAAAAAAACGTCTCTAATATACACACACATACACACTCATTATTTGTATATGTGTGTATATATATATATATATATATATATATATATATATATATATAAAAATTACACACACACACAATAAATGTGCACAGTATACACACTTAAAATCTTTTGTTGAATTGTGAACACAGACCCCAAACTTGGTCTGTGTGTTTCTAAGATCTTGGCCTGGTGTGTTTGTTACCTGATCAGCGAATTTGACCATGTACTGCTGCAGTCGACTCTGGTTATCCGTCCGCTCGCACAACTGCACCAGTATATCAAAGTCACAGTATTTCTCTGCCAGCGCCGCAACCCACTGATGCTGACCCAACTCCACTGCCACAAGCACAGACAACACCGACATATTAAGCACACAATCTGCCCAGGAAGAGAGTCTCTGACTGACGCACAAAAGCGACGCATCAATAAACACTCACAGAGAGGCGCGAGCAGCTCCGAGCGTTTCTGTGTGTACTCGCTCTCCAGCGTGACGAAGCGCTCCTGTGGGCCGGCGCGGCGGAGAGACGTCAGCTGAGCCACGTACCCGCTCAACAGAGAGTCCAGCAGCGCCACCAGCTGCTCGCTCAGCGCCCCGCGCAGCTCCACGTCTGCGTGAGGATACGCCGCTCGCAGGATCAGCTCGTGCTGCCGCGTGATGACGGTCCGGACTCCACCCGCTCCTCCTGAGGCTGAGAGCGGGACAACGTAAGTGAAAAAGGTGTCCCTGTATTAGGCTATTGCTGCACGTTTCTTTGTGAAATATAACAAAACTACATAATAAGGTCCGAGGAGTGGCTAAAACCCCCTTAGCTTTTATAAATTACATCCCTAGTGTTCACCTGTCCATGGGATGTACTCTGGCTCCGGGCCGCAGTTCTCTGGAGCGCGGTACAGAGATGCTTTGGTCTCTCGGTACTGTGCTGCTGCTTGAAGCATATCCTGCAACACAACAATGGCGATTATTCACCAGGAAGACAGTGTGTAGAATATTTATTCAAGCCCAGTGGTTTTAAAATTGAGGATTTGTGGCTTTAAGTTCATATATTTCATTTTGTGGTAACAAACTTAATTTGTTTTACAATATTATAAATTATTTACAATAAATAATTTCTATCAAATATTAAATATCGGTTTCAAAAAATGCTTGACATTTGATTAACAGTTCAACATTTGAAAATGATTTATTCAATTTATTTTAAAAAAAGAAACATCGCTTTTTAAACTTTTATTGCATTTTGTTACCCTTTAATTACTCAAAATAAATTTTGTGCAAATATATGCCACAACACTTGGAGGAAAAAATAAAGAAATAAAATACATGTGTTGAACCTGTCCCAACGAATTGAGATGATCTAAGTGCATAAATGAATAAACAGGTGTAAAATGAAAACTGTGCACCTTGACAATGTCGTTGACGTTGAGCACCAGCTCGGCCCACCTGGCGGCATCCGAATGCTCTTTTAAAGCTTTGTCCTCCTCGTCCAACAGACACTCAAAGATGGAGGAGATCTGAGACACCTGGAGACACAAACACGAGATGAAGAGGAGAAACACACACACTCCACTCTCTCCACTCCAGTCTGCTGAAGTCTGGCACCTCTCTGAAGAACACATCCGCGGCCGTGAGGTTGGACGGTATGTCTGTGCTGCTCTTCTTAAGAGCTGACAGGATGGCCGTGTTCACCAGCTCTGGATGCTTGGCATGATGGTTCTTCAACACGATGGCGGCCGAGAGTTTCTCTGCGTGTTCACAGAGCAAGAGCCGCGTGGCCATCGGGGACATGCGCACCGCTGTGGAAGTGAGGCGGTCTAGAAGACCCGTCTGTGGAGCGCACAGAGAGAGAGAGAGAGAGCGTTGATAAACACCGAGGAGGATGAAAGAGCGTCTCACAGCTTGTGTGTCTGATGAGGAACCTGAAGCAGGAAGTCCATGAGGCAGCGGTGAGCTTTCATCTTATCCTCCAACTGATGCAGCAGAATCAGTGAAGTCAGTGTAAATCCAGCGCCCTCTACAGGACAAAACAACAAAAATGTACAACTCAACAGGGGTCCACTTTCACCTCTGGATTTACCTTGCCAAGTTACTTTTTCAAAATGACAACGTGCAATATTCTAAACAACAAAAAAGGAACAAAATCATGCATCTGATTTTTTTTGGCTGGCTCACATATTGAGAAAAAAAAAAAAAAAAGTTACCAAAAAAAAGAAAACAAAAAGTATTCCATTTATTTTTATATTAAATAATACCCAGAACTCTGTTGATTTTTGTAAATATAACACATAAAATATAAACATGATTTATTAATTGTAAATGAGCTAATAACATAAAACTAACAAAAATATACACTTTCATGGTCGGCAAGATTTTTTTCTAAATTATCTTGCATACATTTTGGACTGTTTAAATGAACTCAAAGTTTTAAAAAAGACCTTTCATGAGGTAACACAGCTCTAAGTGAACGAAAAACGTCTCGCAAAGTTTAAAATGTGAAAGTTTTTAAAGTTAGTCTCTCTCTCTCTCAAAAAAAAGGGAAAAAAAAAGTCGCCATAAATCACTGAAACAAGTAATTTTTAAAACGAGTCTTCGCCACTAAAGGGTGCTTTGGCAGTTTCCTCTGCACCACTGTAAACAAAGCAGCACTGCGCTCACAAACACTGCTTTATCAGACATGATGAGACGGAAACAAGACTGGGAGAATGCCAGGCGCTCTGACCGTCAGGAACAGACTCGGCCCAGCGAGGGTCACATGCAGGGTAGTCGTCCACCAGATCCAGGTCGATCTGGGTCACCACGGCGTCCAGCTCTGCGCCTCCCTCTCCGTCGCTGGGGAAGAGCTCGTCCACCATGCTCTGAGCTCCAACCGGATCATGACTGCAGAGCAGAGCATCCGTGAGCGGCAGGCTCCGGCTCAGAGATCACAAACACACGTGAAGGAAACTCACCGGCAGAACTGCAGGAACGCCTGCTTCAGCTGCTTGGTTTTGTCCTCGTGGGCCACCATGTCTATTTTAGGTGGTGTCTCTAATGGGGTGCCCTGAAAAGATTCAAAATATTTCCTTAAATCAAAACATAAATGTGTACATATACATACATATATATATATAAACTGCCAAATCTATAGTTTTAGGTATAATTATATTTTTACATTAGACTAGATCATGGTTACACAAAAAGTTCAAATAATTAACAATATACTTTAAATATAATAACTGTTATTAAATATCATGTTATTTTTGTAAATGTATCATAATGGAGTGCTGTGAAAAGTTAAGTCACTCTATCTTCCTCTATATATACCAGCTACTAATTCATGAATACACAAAAAATACATTTTATAAAAATGTTTTATGCATGCAACATTTATATTTTAATTTCATTAATTTGTTATAAATTACAATGAAGTACCCTGAGAAGAAATAAAATCCAAATGGATAGTCACTTATATAAATTAACATATTTTACATATCTACATGCATATAATTTAAACACAAATGTAATAAATGTTTTAAGTATAAGAAAGGGCAAAGAAACACCCAGAATCTAGTCACATAAATAAATAAAAACATGCATTTCTAAATACATATATAATTCTGTATTTTACCAGATTCCAGTTCATGAATATACAAAAAACTGCCAAATCAAAATGATGGTAATATTTTTATTTTTACATTTAGAAAGCTATAAATCGTAACGAAGGGTCATATATAAAGGCTTCTAGCACTAGCTTGCTTTGTTTTCCCTTTTACTTTTTTCATTATTGTATAAAAACCTTGCTGCCTTATGCTGACTCGTTGCTCTTTTGCCTATTTTGATCGCTTCTGTCGTTCTAATTTGTAAGTCATAATATGTATAAGAAAACGATGTGAAAGTTCTGGTTGCAGACCTCGGGTCCGGGTCCGGCCACCGAGGTGCAGAGCGAGTCCTCCATGGTGTCAGGCAGAAGGGAAGCGCTTTCTCTCGCTAAAACAGCCACCAGCCCGCTGTTCTGAGAGAAAAACACCGGCAGACCGGCACAGACCCCACCGCCCCGGATACGGTCACCTGCAAAGACGAGCAAAACAGCGGCGATGAAGCACAGGAGGGGAGAGCGGCCGCTTCATCCGTCGTCTCGCTCCGAGGGCCGCACCTGGAGAGCTGAAGGAGATCTTCTCCTCGGCCAGTCCTCCGCGTCCGGCTCCAGTGCTGCAGGCGAACACCAGCTCCTCGTTATAGAGGTACGCCGCGGGACTCGACGGATCAGGCAGCACCAGGCGCGTCTTCTGCAGCTCCTCCTCGCTCTGATGCACAAAAGCAGAGCTCAGTTCGTTCAGCGCACAGGAAGCTCAGTCTAGAGGCTCGTTCGAGCGCCGTACCTGGAAGGGCGGGTTGTGTTTGGTGACCTCCACGGTGAGCAGGTCCGGAGACGGCGCCGTGCTTTCTGCAAGAGTGACCAGGCAGAAATAGGCCACGCACGGAGTGTCGCCCGGATGCCACGCCGCCGCCAACAACACCAGCCCCGCTCTGAAGAGACACACAACTCCCGTAACACCGCCAACCCTGAACGTCACACATCCCTTTGATTATCACTTCATATTCACTCACTTGCTGTGCTGCATGTCCAGGTAAGAGACAATCACTCCTTTCTTGATCTCGGAGTAGTTACTTTCAGAGTCCTGTAAGACAGGTGAAGGATAAGTACACATCTATACGAGCAAAGATGCGTTCAATTGGTCAAAAGTGCCAGGGTAGAGATGTGTTATCTAACAAATGATTTCGGATCTGAGCTTTCTAATTGGCAAAAATATTGAAAATAATATATTGTAGTATAGTTTCCACGAAAGTAGTTTTTAACATGTTTCTTAAGCAGCAAATTATTATTATTATGATTTCTGAAGGATCATGTGACACTGAAGACTGGTGTAAAGCTGCTGAAAATTCAGCTTTAAACATTATACATACATATAATAAATAAATGCAGCCCTGGTGACCATAGATTACATTAAATAATAATTTTACTGAACTTTTAAGCGCCAAGTAAATACATTACAAGTGTTGCTTGTCTCACGTGAAAATAGGACATTCAGGACACAACAGCAAAAGTCAGAAAACAGGTAGAATATGGTCATTAAAAAAATTAAACTCCAAAAAAAATAAATAAAAAAATTACTATTGTATGCTCCCACAGACTTGTTTGGAATACTTTTTAATTTTAATATTAAAAAATTAAAAGGAAATAAGGAAATAAATTTAATAAACAAAAATAATAAAATAAATCATTTTTAAATTTACGCAAATTTTTAATCTCCTCCTAAAAAAGGCTACATTTATTTCATTAAAAAAAAGTAATAATGCAATAATATATACAATATAATAATATAGTGAAATTTTATGTAATTTAAAATGACTGGTTTCTATGTGAATGTATGTTAAAATGCAATTTATTCAAGCTAAATTCCCAGCATCATAACTCCAGTCTTCAGTATCACATAATCCATTAGAAATCATTCTGAAATGCTGATTTGCTGCTCGAGAAAAATTTGTTGAAAACCGATGCTCTGTATTTTTGGGGAAAGAAAACACTGGCCCCTTTAAGCAGTCGGCCCTGGTTCTATACCATGACCTGTGTTTTTACTTCTCATAAAAGCATGTTAATCCTAGAAGCTTCCGACGGAGGTTTCTGACCCAGATGGCGTCGGTGATGCTGTCTGTGATGATCTGACTGGTGCTCCAGCTCAACACCTGCGTCTCCCCGCTCTCATCCACCTCCCACTTACTGAGGCCGCACGAGCTGAGCGAGTACAGACAGCCGGTCTCCTTCACCCACAGCACGCTGAACACCTGAGAAGACAAGCGTCCCATCAGCGTCCGAGCGCGCTTCCACCGCTAAACGTCACGCAACACACTGACCGTGAGGTCGGCCGGCTGCCCGCGGATGCCGAACAGGCTAGAAACCCTCCGTCCGATCCCGGACAACATGCCCTGACCCTGCTGCACCGGTCTCTGCTGCAGCTTCCCGGAGGAGTCCGGAGAAAGCCGGAGCAGGTGACCGCGGTACGACGACACGATGAAGCTCCCGCCCTGAAACAGCAAAGAGACGCGATATAATTCCAACAAAGACATGAACAATATAATAATGCTGTAAAGCGCTTTGAGAAAGTACCCTTTTAAAAGGCACTATACAAAATAAATATGAAGTATGAACATGAAATATGAACATGAAAAGTGCTCAGAGTTGCTGCAAAAAAAACTAGTGCTGTCAAACAATTTTATATATATATATATATATATATATATATATATATATATATATATATAAATAAATATGCAGTGCTCATGCCTATTCAACAAAGTAAAAAAAAAAAAAAAAAAAATCACTATATGGTAAATTAAAATATTGGAAATGTGTTTCAAAATGAATTTGAAAAAAAACAAAAAAAAACAAACGTGTGTATTGCAGTATGTAATGATACTGAATTATTTCCCAGCCCTAGAAGACAAACGCTAATAAAGGTTTCTGGCTGCTTGCACACCTTCACTGCTGCGACGTAGTTGCACACGTGTCCGCCCAGATCCAGAGACGTCTCCGTGTAAGTCCCGTCGTGAGCCAGACTGGGCCAAAACCGGGCCGCGCCGTCTGGAGACACGGCCAGGGCACTGATGGCCTGTGAAAAACACACGAGCGTTCACGTTTGCATCGGACACCTCCAGCGACGGTAACGTCCCTGAGCTCACCTGAGCGGGGGCAGACTCGAGCGCGGCGGAGGAGGCGATGGAGATGAGATCGGCGCTGTACGCGAACTCACTGGAGGGCAGCTGGAGGTCTTTACACACCGACAGCTGCGGGGACGGCAAGAGCGCAACGTTTGTGCACCGCAGAGACCGGCGGCTAATTCAGCTACAAGCGTATCTTTCTGACCTTTGCCACGGACGTCTGAGACACTTTCCAGATGATCAGCCGTTCTCCACAAACCATCCACGCCCAGCCACTCGCCTCCACCTTCACAGAGATCTGATCATCCACTGCAATAGACACAGTATCACACACAGGTATATTCAGAGACCATCCTTGAACCCTAACGGGCTATTTTATTTATTCATTTTCTCTTATTTGTAAAAAAATAAATAAAACACTTGACTCTCTATAACTTGCACTTGTGTGCTTAAACCCCCCCCTATATATATATATAGGGATTAATTGCATACAAAATAAAAGTCTGTTTGCATAATGTGCATGTACTGCGTATATTTACCATGCATATTTAATAAAAGACGTCTCATATATATTTTGACATTTTGTCATGTATCTACATGCATATATTTATACCCATATAATTTATATTATGTAAAAATATAGCATTTTTTGCTAGTGGAAAAGCATTGTTATGACGTACTGAGCCTTCTTTACTTCGGTCAAAAGTGGTTTGATAGAGACTCCTAATCACTTGCTGGAAACCAATGATCCTCATAATCACAATGAATGCAGCAGTCAGTGGTTTGAATGCATTAATGATGCCTAAAAATGCCAGTAGGTTTTAAAACACAGTGCTTATAAAGTAAAGGTCCCCGGTCTTTACCGTCGGCCATGGTCAGCGCCTCCATGACTTTGACAGGCAGAGATGATCCGAAAGTCTGAACATCGAAGTGATAAGAGTCGACGGCCGCATGGCTCTGGACCCGGGTGGGAGTGGACCTGGACACATAACAGAGGCACAAAAACCAGCTTAGAATTAAAAAAGGGAGCTGGAATTAGAGTTACTGTAAACGTAATATAAATTCAGATACAACAATAAGAAAATTAAGTCATTATTTTTTTAACTGAATAAAATAAATTAAATATAAAGGTGAGATATTAATAATTATATTAATAATAATATATTACGTGAATTAAAATTTAAAAAAAAAAAATTTTAGACCGTAAACAAACTGTGACTGCGATATATAACGTTAAGATGGCACTTATTGTTATTTATTTAAATTATTAACGCGCAAAAACAATACAGCGGTGGCGCGTGTTTTAAAAAGCACGGTAAACGGTTTATTCTCGGTACCTGGCGGTGACAGCGGAGCGGCGCGGAGAGAACAGCAGCCCGCTCTTCCGAGCGCCGGTGCGGGGCGTCTGTCTGCGGCCCGAGCTCGGTGTGCCGCGGGGAGTGAACATACCGTCGCGGCGGACCGTTTACGAGAGACCGAAGCGCGTTCAGAAAGACGACGACACGAGAGAGACCTCGGGAAGCTTTCGCCGCGCGCTCGCTGCCGTCACGCGCGCACGACGTGCGTCATTCGAACGCGCCCGCGCGCTCGCGCCGCTGATCCTGGAACAGCGTTCAAACTCGTCCTAACGCTGAATGAATGCTGCGTGCGGCGATGAAACTGATCCTGGGTCAGCGCTGCAGAACTCTTCTTCTGGTGCTCAATGGGACAACTTAAGAGACGCGTTACCGCCGCCTACTGATCTGAAGCGTGCAGCGTGCAAAGATTTGGAAGAAAAAACGTAGGAAAAAGAGAAAGAAGGGGGAAATTATGTTAATTGTTCCTGCGTTTTTCAGGTATTTAAATAACACTTGATAGCTTTGATTTGTTTCTTAACAATACTTTTAAAGAAATACTATCAACCAGCCAATTCTCGAATTAACTGAAATCTCTCGCTTTTATGTGCCGAACATTTAAAAGGAATATGATTTTTGGTTTCTCTCAGTAGTTTATTGGAAAACGTAATGCAAGCTGTCTGTCTGTGTTTTACTGTATTTACATTGAAACATGCCAAATAGTGAAATTTCCATAATAACTGAAAACGTGAGAAAATTGATCCAGCTCAACATTAGATTAAATATATATTTTATTTATACACATTAAACTACAAACAAACAAACAAAACTCCGCTTATCAATCTCCACTGACTTAATTTTTTTTTAAATAATACATTTAAAAAAATACAAAACAATTAACATATTATTTGTCTTCTTATTTATGTATAAACTGTATTTTTTTATAGTTTATTTTATGCATGCATATTTTATTAACCGGTGGTATTTTTAATTTAGGCAACTACAAGGCAAATGTATAGCAACAATGTCTCATTAATAATAAAATTATAAATTTAAAAGATCACAATTTAATAAATATGATATATTTATTAATAACTTTTACATAAAAACAGATTAATTATTAATATCACAAACGTTAAATTTTAGATTATATATATTATTAGATTATATATATTATATCATTTTAATGCAACGTAATATGCCTCTATATATTATACCTATATATATATATATATATATATATATATATATATATATATATATATATATATATATATATATATATATATATATAACAAATCTACACAAAATAAAATAAAATTAAGCTGTATTTTGATGACGTTTTTGTAGTTGTTTGCGCGGTGGAGGCGCTAGATGGCGCAGTTCCGCTCCAGTCATCTCAGCGCGCTCGCAGCGGAGGAGTAGAGAAGAAGAGAGCGCGACCAATGGAGCAGCGGCGGGGAGCAGCAGTCTTCTCCTGAGCTCATCTTCCATGGCTTAAACCCGCACTTTTCTTTAGGACCGTCACATACGGATAATGCAGTAGGTGTTTAAGAGCTTTACTGAATTATAAAGCGGATTTGGGCGCTGCGACTTGAGTGTATTAGAGTTTAGAGGGTCATGATGAGCTCAGAGACTGAGGCCGCGCGTTTATTTGACCTGCAGGACTCCGAGCAGTGTTGATTTATTCAAAGAGT
>NC_056699.1:26338915-26348915 GCF_018831695.1 Puntigrus tetrazona | reverse complement strand
ATTTGCGTGTCTGTATTTTCAGTTGAGCTCGTTTCTGTTTGTAAAAGCGAGCACGTCCGGCACCGTTCTCCAGGAAGCCCGATGGACTGGATCAAGCGGTCATCTTCCTAGTTCTTATTCCCACCTTCACTAGGGATTGAGTTTAGTATTATTGCAACAAGAAAAAAAAAATACTTTAGATGCCACGGTTTGGATGGACTGAATGATTGAATGATGACTCTTTGTGTTCCTAGTTGCTAATCACGACGCGTTTGTCTTCAAAAGTGAATAGGAAAAAGTTTTTGCACCGCTCTGATACTTGTAAATATATTTTTGTAACATTTCACGGCTGTCTGGATCTCGTTTGTGGCGTCCCGCGCGGTAACACCGCAGTAAAGCTCTCCAGCGGGATCCGATCCGCCTCCTCGCGCGCAGGTGTGGCGGCTTTCACCCAAACCAGTTCTGCTCCTGATGGGCGTGACGCCAACCTGAAGAGCCTGTCCTTCGGCCGCCGCGGCTGGGTTCGTCTCACACGACGCAGCTCACTGCTCCGGACCGGTGTCCTGTCTGAGGTTTTCGGAGCTTGCTTTGAAGATGCCCTACAGCGTGACCATGCCGAGCGGCTCCGGCCAGGCGACCCTAGTGGAGAGCACCCAGGCGGACGGGAAGACGTACGAGCAGCTCCGCCGGGAGTGTTTGCAAAAGGGGAAGCTGTTCGAGGATCCTGACTTCCAAGCCAGGGACGACTCGCTCTTCTTCAGCCAGAGGGTCCCGGTTAACTTTGAATGGAAGAGGCCGGGGGTAAGTGACCCGCAGTATGCATGGCGGTTTTCCTGGATCAGGTGCGTACAGTAGAGTGGGATGAAATGGACCACTTTGACCTTACTGAAATATCAACCAAGCAAACGAGACTCGCCTGGATTCGATGGAGCAAGATCTCGGTGGAGCGGATAAACCTAAACGTTTAGATGGTACTGCCGAGGGAATTGTGGGTGAATTTGTGATGTAATCTATAAAGCAAGAAGTTGATGGAACTCTTAAATCCCATGCTCCTCATGTTCATGCCTTATATGAAAGAGTAACACTTTATTTTAGGGTCTCTTAACTAGTTGCTTATCATGCATACTATTAGAATATTAGCCTTCTATTAGTAGTAGTTAAGCACATATCCCTAATCATACCCAATGTCCAAACTTGCTATTAATAAGCAGCAAATTAGGAATTAAGGAAAGTCGCAGTCAGTAGTGAGTGAGTGTTACCGATGAATGGGTTGGAAGTGGTTTTTACGTTCAGCAATTATGGTTTACGCACGTTCCGTCGGTTTTGGCACACGACTTCTAACTTTACGTGCGATTTGCATGCTTTAGATCGCGACTGTGACGCGTCGAAACCCGTCGTGCGAGTTCCGGGACTCGTATCAACCGGGGCTGCGTTTCCTAAAAGCATCTAAAGTTGGTCGTAGCCGCATTGGTTTCAAAGTATTTTTCGCGAAACGCACCTGATCACAACAGAGATAGCATTTACGCATAGAGGGCACTAACGAAGCCGCTGGAGACTGATGCCTCGCAGCGCGTCAGAAATACCTACGCATCTGTGGCGCGCGCGGAACGCATTGTTTACTTTGCATCGCGCGATCGACAGGAAAGTGGATGTAGTTTCGTTCTAGGTGGAAATAGAGTACTAGGTTGAGTCTGACAGGTTGCCGGCGCTCCACACCCCTCCGTCCGGCTTGTAAAACTTCAAGGACCTCTGAATGAAACTACAACTGCATTTCATTCCAGGGCGTTCCCGCAGAGCGACCTGAGATATGCGGCGCGCGGAGGCCGTGGGCTCGCGCTAGGAATGCGAACACGCCTCGCGCAGGCATCACGGGCGTTCTCCAATCAAACGCTTCATTCGATCTGCGGTAAACGCGGGTCATGTGATGTCGTCTGGGGGGGAAAAACTGTTCAGATTCATTGTCGCACGAATAACTTAATAGTATCCGGCATTTTTGTCACTGCTGCATTCAGGAGATTTCTTAAAATGGATAGATGGCACAGGTGGGGGCTGATTGATGGATTGGTGTTTTCAAATTCAGCATATCTGCGAGATGGGGGCTATGCGATCCCTGATGCGTTATTTGGTTTGACTGATGTTTTTCTGATGTTTCAGGAAATCTGCAAAGACCCCAAGTTCATCACAGGAGGAGCCACCAGGACTGACATCTGTCAGGGGCAGCTGGGTATGCTTTCGTGTCGTTTCAGGTTGCTGAAGTGTTTAATGACAAAATCGAGCCCCAACGCTTCCGGCAACCGAAGAATAAAAATGAAGGTTGAATGTTGGGGGAAGGTCGCTTATAAAAGTGATGCATTACAATATAGCGCTAGTCGATGAAGAAGTAACGGAATGCGTTACTTATATGGAACGTAATGGAGTAAAAAGTTATATTTTTGCCAACTTTAAGGCCCCTTTCAGACCAAAAGGGAAATGGTTGAGGAGTTTTCAGTGAATAAATGCACCTCGCGTTACTTGTTTAAGAGTAATATTTAGCTGTAAATGTAAAAGTAATGCATTATTTCATTAGTTACTTGGAAAAGTAATCTGGGTAGGTAACTTGCATTACCCTCAACGCTGCGACGCATTAATACTTGCCGTGTTTGGCCTCGCAGGAGACTGCTGGTTGTTGGCAGCGATCGCCTCCCTGACCCTCCACGACGAAACACTAAAGAGGGTCGTACCACACGACCAAGACTTTGATCGCGGCTATGCCGGAATCTTTCATTTCCAGGTGAGTCCCGCCTCCTGAACCCTAACAGTTTCCCCAATGACCTCGAACCCTAATCAAACGTGTCGTGCAGTTCTGGCAGCATAATAAATGGATGGACGTGGTGGTGGACGACCGGCTCCCGTGCGTGAGGAACAAGCTGGTGTTTCTGCACTCCGCCGACAACAACGAGTTCTGGAGCGCGCTTCTGGAGAAGGCCTATGCCAAGTATGCGCTTGAACAAGATACGCCTCGACGCATCTAGACGTCAGATCCGTTTGAGTAAGTCAATCATCTCCCGCGCTGCTTCTCTCTCAGGCTGAACGGCAGCTATGAGTCCCTGAAAGGAGGAAGCACCATGGAGGCGATGGAGGACTTCACGGGCGGCGTGGGCGAGATGTACGAGACGAAGAGCGCCCCCGCGAGCCTCTTCCTCATCCTCAAGAAAGCCGTGGAGAGAGGATCCATGCTTGGGTGCTCCATCGACGTGAGCAGAGCTTTGCTGGATTCAAAATAAATAAATAAGCATCGATAGCAAAAGCGACGGCCCTGATTTCCAGGCGTTTGTGTTTTTTCCTATCGCTAGATCACAAGTTCGGCCGAGTCCGAAGCGCAAACCACTACCGGTCTGGTTAAAGGCCACGCTTACTCCATCACCGGAGTGGACGAGGTGATTACAGCAACTCCGCCTCGCGTAGATTCGCTCATTATTTATTGTACTTGGTTATCTCTTTCGTCTCGTCTCCTCAGGTCAACTACAGAGGAGCGAAGGTCCAGCTGATTCGCGTTCGTAACCCCTGGGGTCAGGTGGAGTGGAACGGACCCTGGAGCGACAAGTAAGCGTCCGCTAGCGGCGACACCTGAATGAAGTCTGTTTATTAAATGTGAACTCGTAGCAATCGGTATAAAAAACATCATTAGCTACAGCCGAGGTCAGATGGAATTTATTTACCAAAATAAGGAACATGCATGTTTTTTTTTTTACTACTGACCTGAATATATTTTCACATATTTCCAGGAACTTAATGCATGTTATAGCTGCATATGAAAGATGTCATAATTATTTGGTTCACGTACACCAAACGTGTATATGTATATTGTGTGACCAGAAGGATTTTTCTGTACTAAAAAGAGCTAATAATTTTCTCTTGGGGACTATATCTTCATTATAGTCTTCATTCAGGTCTTTAATTGTGTAGATTCTGCACGGCGCGTGTAAACTTGAGTCCTGCATGTTTCCATATTTCGTGACAAAAAATACATGATATAATAAACTCGGATGTGGGTAATTATTTAATTCAATGCGAAATCATAAACCGTGATTGAAACTCATTTGATTTCGAGAAAATAAGTACTTTTGGGCTCTCAAACGTTCCTTCAAACGCAAGATAGCATGATAGGTTTGTTGTTGCATTTTGCGTGCGCTCTGAGATTTATTACATTGGTAAAAAGAGCCACAGGCTTCCATTATTTCATCAACGACACCTCGTCTGTTTCTTAAAACCTCGTCTTTCAGCGCCAGGGAATGGAACGCCGTTGACTCTTCGGAGAAGAAGCGACTGCTGCACAACTCGCTGGATGACGGAGAGTTCTGGTACGTACGGCCCGTCAGGCGCGGCTCGAGAGGAGCCCGTTGAAACGCCATTCGGTGAGCTTGGTGACTTGTGCCCGCAGGATGGAGTTCGGGGATTTCAAAGCCAACTACGATAAAATCGAGATCTGTAACCTGACGGCCGATTCTCTGTCGGACGACGTCAGCAAGAAGTGGGAGGTGAATCAGTTTGAGGGCAACTGGATCAGGGGCTCCACCGCTGGCGGCTGCAGGAACTACATCGGTCGGTAGCGTGCGGCGAACCCCGCGCCGGTTTCATCGTGCGAACCCCGCTCATGCGTTTTCCTTCTTCTGTATGCCTGTCCCTTCGCAGACACATTCTGGACCAACCCGCAGTTTAAGCTTCGCCTGGAGCATCCGGACGACGGCGACAAGCTGTGCAGCGTCATCGTGGCCCTGATGCAGAAGAACCGCCGCCGGCTCAGGAAAGAGGGGCTCGACATGGAGACCATCGGCTTCGCCATTTACGAGGTGAGGGAGACGAGAGACACGCGGGAGAACTTCACGTAGCGCCTCTTGCTCCACTGAAGCCTGCTCTCCTTCAGGCTCCCGACGAGCAAGACCACCAGGGGAAGGACTTCTTCCGCTACAACGGCTCTAAAGCGCGGAGTCGTACGTACATCAATATGAGGGAGGTGTCCGAGCGCTTCAGACTGCCGCCGGGAAACTACCTGCTGGTGCCCACCACCTTCCAGCCGCACCACGAGGCCGATTTCCTCATCCGGATCTTCTCGGAGAACAGAGCCGGAGCCATGTATGTCATCAGATGCATTTAAAAGCACGAAAGTGCAAAACTCTAGATATGCTGTTTTGTTTTGTTTTGAATGAAAAATAACATTTGGCTCTTCATGCAGGTCTTTACATAGTTGATGCAATTCCAAAAAAGACAAAACTGCACCATTTAAAGTATTTTATACTACTCAAAGCATTATACTGCACTATAGCTTTGTATATAAAAGCGTGAAAGCCACAAATAATCTTAGTGTGTGCGTGCATGCGTTTCAATAACATATAATCATAAAAGTATTATAACCGTAGTGAACTATATGCATGTTTTTGCTTCAGTGCATGTTGGGAAATAAAATAAAACTCAACCTTTTTTAATACGAGTCGCTCATTATAGCCCGTAGATTAATGTTTGTGACGTGTTTTGCGTTTGCAGTGAGATGGGAAACACCATTAAAGCGGATCTGCCAGATGTGAGTCGGTTCGTTTACAGACTAGAGAAAGACTCGTTTACTGGGCGGAAATGGTTTGACAGACACTGATGACGTGTTTTTCTGTTTGACTCGCCCAGCCGCCGAAGCCGAACCCTCCCGAGGAGGAGACGGACGAGGAGAAGGGCCTGAGGAGGCTGTTTGAACAGATCGCCGGATCGGTGAGAAACCTGATGAAGCATTAATGACAAACAAATATGAAATCCTAAAAACGTGACGTTAAAGTAAGGTTGATTTCAATATCCATTCATATGTGCTGTATATAGGCTACTGCGCATACGAGGGGATACAAATCTTTTGTTAAGCATTCGGTGTTTGCTTGCATTCGTTGTGCAATTATATCATTTTTACATTCAACAATTAATTTAAAAAAAGAAGAAAATAAATAAGCAGGTATGCATACATAAATGTATATTTATATTTAGTAAAGAGCCACACAGGCACCTAAAATGACTCTAAATTTTAAACAATTTTCTATTTCTTTATGTGATGAATACTGCACTAATTGCAATGCGTAATAGATAATGTTCAAAAAAAATATTTTAAGTCCATAATAATTGCACCAATACTATTTACAGTAGATTACCTCCAAATATTAAATGCATAGTTAACATTTTATTAGTTAAAATAACACTTAACTGAAAAGTAGTTCCTCTCCATAACTCTTCAGAATAAAAGCCTAAATGCCATCTAGGTAAAAATCAATGCATGATATGCTATGATATGATATGCTGTAATGTAAATGCATGCCATGTGAGCATTAATTGACTTAAGAACAAATGTGCAATTGTGGATTTAAATGATTAGATTTTAGCAAGGAATTTTAAGTAAATATTAATAGAATTAAACAATAATAAAAAAAAGGATTTAGTCTGTTTCTCTGCACGACTGTTTACCGACACGAACACAGAATGTGTTGCTAAATTATTGAAACGTTAAATAAAGGACTGGCAAAAGTTTGGGAATCCTAAAGCGGGCCGCGCGCGCCCTCGTCGGGTGCAGTCGTGAATTACAGCGCGTTTCACGGTGCTTTCACTCCGCGCAGGATAAAGCCATCAGCGCCAGGGAGCTGCAGCACGTGCTGAACAATGTCCTGAGCAGAAGTGAGTCAAACATGTTAACCCAAAACCATCAAAACCGCAAAAAAAAATAAAAATAAAAAAGCCAACACGCGACTGTCTCTCTGCAGGGAAAGAGGTGAAGTTCGACGGATTGACCCTCAACACCTGCCACAGCATCATAAACCTGATGGATGTATCCTCTCGGTGTGTGTGTGTGTGTGTGCGCGCGCGCATGTTTGCGTGCTTGTGTGTGTGCGCGCGCGCGCGATTAATCTAAACCAGCCCGCTTCTGTTCCGCTGAGTCCTACGCCTTTTGATTATGTCGTTGTCTCCGAGTTTTCCTGAACCGGGCGCAGGTGGATAACACCGGGATGCTGGAGTTCGAGGAGTTCAAAGTCTTCTGGGATAAGCTGAAGAAGTGGATCGTAAGAATGCATTTGCTCGTTCGCTTCGTATCCCCTCCCTAATGTCTCAGAATGACCCCGAAGTTGTGTGCTGCCGCAGATGCTGTTCCTGTCCTACGACTCGGACCGCTCCGGACGCATGTCCTCCTACGAGATGCGCAGCGCTCTGAACGCTGCAGGTAAACGCAGCGGGTCGTTCACCCGGAACGCGTCTGACCCGAGCTCAACTCGCCTTCTCTCCCCGCAGGCATGTCTCTGAACAACAAGCTGCTGCAGCTGGTGGGGCTGAGGTTCGCGGATGAAAACTTCGAGATCGACTTCGACGACTACCTGACGTGCATCGTGCGCCTGGAGAACATGTTCAGTGCGTCGTGACCTTTGGCTTTCTGCGGTTTACTCATTTGCGCCTTGATATTTACCGTGTTAATGCGCACATAAAAATCATGCCATTTAAATCTAGATTTTTGACTTGCTTTACAGGAGTTTTCCAGGCCTTAGATCAGCAGAAGAAAGGAGTGATCAGTCTGAACATGGTGCAGGTAAAACATGATTGCTTTTTCTTTTCTAGTTTTGAGTAGTTTCTTTATTTAACAGCTTCAGGCGACGCTTTAAAGCACGTGTTGCTTTTAAAATCCTGATTCATGTGTTTTATTGAGGAGTGTTGCAAAGTTATTAATACATCGTAATTTCTTCACAGTTCCTGATGTTGTCTATGAACATATGAGGATTCAACCAAATCCAGCAGGAATGGATGGAGTCAGCTGTGCAGTTGTTTTTGTTTTTTTTCTGTCATGCTGAACAGTTTTTACACGTTTTTCTTTGTTTGTGGGCTCTTTCCCATCACCACTGACTACAGATTTACCTGAAAGTTTATTATTATTATTTTTTTTGGAAAAAAGCAACCCTCCAGTGTTGTTCTCGATGGCATATTTACTGTATTTTTTTTTTTTTTTTTTTTGTGGTTTGAGGCATATTCACACTTCTGGGACGTTGCAAGAATTTGTAAAACTGCAAGATGTATTATTATTCACAGAGCTGCTGGATCGCTAAGATCAGGGATATAAACGAATAAAAACGACTAACGGGTGCCGTGGCTGTTGTTACTGAGAAGCTGTGATAAAACATCCGATAGCTGAAATGTGTTCAATAAAAAAAAAAAATGTTTGACAAAAAGCTTGGGCCTCGTTCGATATCAAACAAGTCATTCAACTCCAGGAAAAAGAAATTAAACGGGCAGCATGTCATGAAATGAAGCAGAGCGAGCAAATAAACGAAAATGAAACGGGCCGGTGTGTCTATATTATTTATAATATTAGTAAAAATAATATTAGTAAAGACAAGACAATACAATGTGGTGGAATATAAAAGTTAAGTGTATAATTTCTGAATAATAAAAGTTGTGGGGAGCGTCATCATCAGTACGTCACGTCCCTCGTTTAGACTAAACCAAAATTGATTCTGGGGGGGTTTCTTTGATTATAACCGTCTCCCCTGGCATCGCTGTCGTTTATCCGATCGTTTTAGCACATCATTTTAAATCATATGTATACAGATAGGAAGTAACACTATATATAAATAATAGCTTGTGGTTTATAAGCTATTTTTTTAATCAAAACTATCGCTCCTTCTTCCGTCAATCGGATGGTGTAGTCCAAAAATGGCCGCCGTCGTCCATGTGTTTCGAGCTGACAGAAGGATTTCTGTTATTTAATGCTTCATTGTTCGCTTTTAATAACGTTGATGCTGTTAAACTCACTTTGTACTTTCAATACAAACGTTCGGATAATACATTAATTTATCAGAATGGTGAGTAACTCAAGTGTTGTTTATATGTTTAGCTGTCAGGGTGGTAAATGCGTAAATCACACGTTACACTGTTGTTTATGAAATAATTTAGTCGTTTTATGCGACATACGGTGTCTGTGTGCTGAAATGGACTTGTTTCAGTTAAGGTTTACGCTTTAGTTTTGATTACAAATCGTTTTAACAATACTGGAAGCGGTCTAATTATAGTATGGAGCGTGTTTATTGTAAAACATTTGTGCCAAACACTCATAGAGGAAATAAAATGAACCCAAAAGTGACTAAAACGATCCCGCGGTCAGAGTTAGGGTATAATGCTATAGTTGTGGTCCGTCTCTCTCCAGCCTCACAGGAAGAAGAAAGCCTTCATCAATAAGAAGAACGCCGTGTCTTTTCACCTGGTGCACAGGAGTCAGAAAGATCCTCTCGCTGCAGATGAGACGGCACCTCAGCATGTCCTCCTGCCCGCTGCCAAGGTAAAACAAACACACCCGACCGGTTTTGTAGGGTTACGCGGCCATAACGTTCCTCCTGACCGCGTCGCTGAAGCTGGTGTTTGTTCTCGCAGGTGGAGGTGGAGAAGAGGAGGGAGGAACAGCGCAAGTTCGGAGTGTTCTTCGACGACGACTACAATTACCTGCAGCACCTGAGAGAGGCGTCCCGGCCCGCCGAGCTGGTCTCTGCTCCTCGCCACCGCAGAGGCGCGCAACCAAATCCTGCACAAGATGAAGAGGACGAGGAGGAAGAGGACGCCGACGTCCCTGTAAGGCCGCTCGCCAGCACCCGCCATCAGCCCTGGTCAAAAATGACAAAGAAATATACATTATCACCAAATAACGCATTCAGTCTTTTTAATAAAGTACGTCTTACTCCAGGATTCATTCATCTAGGCCTGAGCTGATGCGTCTTGTGCACCATTATTGATTATATAATGACCGTTATCAACAAAAAAGCTTTTTTCAATCAGATAACGAGTTAGATACCCGCAGGTCGATTTGAAAACGAAATACGAAACCTGAGCTTTTTCAATTAGGGTTTCCGGCACAGCCGTTAATTGTTTGGTGTTGACATATTTCCAGTAAAAACGTAAAATTGAGGAAGTTCTTACTAATAGCCAAGCCTTCAGCTTTTAGTGAATCTGGTCTTGTTACTCACTAATCCAAAAGTAGGTGATATTA